>NW_028261385.1:114617487-114844987 GCF_051295495.1 Thamnophis sirtalis | reverse complement strand
CAGTCCAGCTTCCCCAAGGGGGCACCTAGCCGCGCTTACTTCCTCCATCAGACTTCTGCTGCTATGCTTGCTCTCCATGGCCAGGTTTCTCATGGTAGTGCAGGAGGTAATAGCATGGGTCAGAGGCAGGCCCACTCCCTCTCCATGTGAGGAGACCCAGCTTTATAAGCAAAGCATCCTCAGCGATAGGATGGAAGACCACCGAGAGGACAAGGCGACGGCGAAAGGGCTGTTGGTGGCCAAGTGCTAATGCAGGACTTCTCTCAGATCCTCCCTCACATTCCAATCTCCCTCCCTCTCTCCCTTCCTGCCTCCCTTCCTTCTCATTCCCATTTCCTTTCTTCCTTCCCCCCTTCCTTCTTCTCATTCCCATCTCCTCCCTCCCCTCCTTACCCGGGAAGGGATGAGGGGAGGCGGAGAGGGTGGCAGCATTGCTGGTGGTGTGGCTTTCCCATA
Organism: Thamnophis sirtalis; assembly: GCF_051295495.1. NCBI lineage: Eukaryota > Metazoa > Chordata > Lepidosauria > Squamata > Natricidae > Thamnophis > Thamnophis sirtalis. The sequence continues at coordinate 114,844,531 of NW_028261385.1, read as the reverse complement.
TGGAGGGTGGGAGGCAGGGAAGGGTGTCCTGGTGAAAGAAAAGTGCTATGGGGCCAGTGGGCAAGGCTGGGTGGGCGAGCAGCTCATGGAGGCGACAGAGGCGCTGGTGATGGGAGTGGCGCTGCTGCTGGGCTATACTACATGCTGATCTACAACTTCATGGCAGCTACCTGGCCTGGAATATGGTCAGATCTGGCCTGTGAGGCTGCCCTGAACACAGCAAGGGGCTGGCCCTGCCTCCTCGGCCCCTGCCCACCCAAGCCCAGCAGAGCACTTCCCCTGGGTGTGCACACAGGAGGCAACATGCACAAGGGGGCTGGCATCCCCGGTGACCATCTTGCCCTGCAAGCTGACTGTGTTCTGAGTGCTCCCCTTGCACCGAGGATGCCAGCCCCATGTGCTCACTGCCTCGGTCAGGGCCAAGGTGGTGATCTCTAGAGTGGCCCCGTGGGCCAGTCTTAACCCCATCATGGGCTGGATCTGGCTTGCAGGTCTTGAGTTTGACTTCTCTGTTATGGTCCTTCCAATTTGATTTTTAGTAACAATGAAAGAATAGAGTATTGCCACATTAGAGACACAAGTTATTTGTGAAATGCACTAGGTCATCCTCTAGTTCCATTCAAATATTGATGATTAACACTTGGGAACCATGGGAACATAAATATAAGAATAAGAAACATAAGATAAGGTACATGAGGGGCTGCCAGAAAAAGGTGGGGGATCAATTTATTCTCCAGAGCATTTGAGGGTAGGACAAGATACAATGGTTTGAAGCTCGTTAAAGAAAGATCCAACCTGGAACTAATGAGAAACTTCCTGACAGTGAGAAAAATTAACCAATAGAACAGCTTGCCTCCTGGAATTGGGGGTGCAGCATTTCAGGATGTTTTCAAGAAAAATTGGACAAAAATTGGAACCTCAATGGGTATATCAGTCCATGTTAAGGGCAATTGTCACTTTGGCAATTTATTTCTAGTCACCCTGCAATTCTTTGTTCCTTAGTTGTCAGGCAAAGGGAACTGAGTTTTGTCATCTAATGCTCAGCAATCATAACATCATAATTTGATTGAATTTATGACTAAGCTGGTATAGGATTTGGTCTTGATTTTCATCCTGGATAAGTGAGATGATTTGCTTTTCTCAGTGAAGATCTGTCCTGCTCAGGAGAGTTTGCCAGTATCTATAATATCTCTTGCATGGCTCTTAGTGTCGCTAAAGACCTTATGTCCTGCCATAAAACCAGGTGGCATTCCATGGTGAGATGGCATAGTTATATTAGTTAAGCCAACAACGTTTACTTGTAGAAAGGAAATATTGACACTTTCTACTACTGCACTAGTATTAGAGAATGTAGTGTATTATTGTACTGTTATACAGTGTATATTTTAATTTTAAAAAATTGATCGTGTAAAGAATTTTCCAAAGATCTCAATAGTCTAGAGAACTGAAATCGCAATTTTATACTATAATGATTATAATGCCATGCCACTATAATGGCTCCATGTAGCTTTCATTTAATCCAGAAGTGTCAAACTCAAAACCCACAAGATGGATCCAGCCCATGATGTGGTAAAGAGGTCAGTCCACATCCCTTCCCATCCCGGTGAATACGCATGCATGCAGGAGGTGATGGGCACACGTGTTGCTTTAGCCCAGCCCCCACTGTCCCAGCAGGCACACGTGCACACAGGAGTTGGGCGCACACTGGGATGGGGTGGGCCTGTGTGTGCGTTTGCCTCCTTCTATGCGCACATGTACCTGTCAGGATGGCATAGGCTGGGCCGACGCGGGACAGCCCCTTACAGTTTCAGGACAGCCGTGCTTACTGGCGTTTCAAATGTGTGAGTGGGTGGGTGTGTCCTGCAGCAGGGGCTCTGGATCTGGCCATCCAAGAAAACAGTCATGGTGGTGGCGGCAGGAACATGATGCGGACCACCGGATGCACCTGCTCCATCCCATGTGGCTGGGACAGGGCAGATGACTGCCCAGCGCATCCAGCAGGCTGGACCGTGTGCCTCTCCCCTGCATCTCTGCCTCTGGCTACTGCTGTGGGCCAAGACAAGGTGAAGCAGGGGGTGGGCCGGCTGCTGCCTACTCTGTTCTGTCTGTTTTGGTTTGCAGTTGGAGAGCAGGTCACCACTGGTCAACTCTTTAGCTCTCTCGGTCTTGTCCTTGACCTACACGTGGAGCGTGTTCCTCTTGTGCACCCGACACACCTCAGCATTGCTGTGGGATGCCGCTACCATTGTGGCAGCCAGAGCTCATAGAGATCCACTAGGCCACTGCCATCACTGCCCGGAGCACCAGGCCCATCCAGCACAAAGGAGAAAAGGCCAGGTAGAAAGCACAAGTAGAGGTAGTAGAACAAACCCAGGCCCAACAGGCAAAAGGTGCACCCTTTTCTTCCCCAATACATCTTGGCCCCACCGCAAGCTGCTAATGCAGATTGGCAGACCCACTGAGCCCAAAGGAGGTGAAGCGGCCAGATAGAAAGGCCATGAGAAGGGAAAGCCAGATCCTCATCAGCGCCGTGGCTGCCCAGGCCCAGCGAGGATCGCGTGTCTCCCCTTGGACCATGCCCCCTGAGGACAATCTCAATGCTGATGTGGCCTGCAATGCAATCAAGTTTGACACTCCTGATCTAATCAATTTAAGTTTTACAATTAATAAGTGAGCATGTGGAGACAGGAAGAATAGAATACTCTCCACCCGCCCACCCCACTGTCCACAAAGTTGTCGTCTCCTGCTGAATAGCATTCTTTCCTAACCTGGGCACATCGGCTCAGGGAGTTCTAGCCGTGGTTGTGTAATCCATAGAATTATGGGGAGAACCAAAACTGGGGAATCCACCTTCACATTGGACAATGCAAAAGGTATTGAGACATTAGTAGGAGAGTATTAGCCTTTCAAAACTGGCAGAATGGTTTAGAAAATGTTGGGAGAATTTGGCGAATCTTGAGAGGAGATGGGCTTTTGGAATGGAGCAAGCAGAACAAGAAGAAATATCTAGAGAAGTAGTGTTCAAACTCTTTTCAATTTTTTCCCTCCTGCACTATTTAATTTATTGCCTGTTCCTTTCTCGCCTTTTTCCATCTGTCCTTTGTTGTCACATGGTCATATTTGTTCGTATTTAGTTCACACTGATAGTGTTGATAGTATGAGAACCAACTCTTACAAGCAGGAAGGAAAGGAAGCAGAAGTTCCACTGCAAGAACAAAAGTCTGCTTCCATATATTGGCAGAAGCTTGTAAATTCATTTTAAAATATTTTTCCTTCTAGAAAGGCCTGGAAAACATTTTTCTATCAGTTATTAAATAGGCAAATGAAAATCATGCTTATCCTTTTCAAAAAAATATATTAGAATCAACAAGGACATTAAGGGATGTTTAGTTCTCCAGAATCTTAAATCAGTCAAACTGTAAGAAAAGCAAAGAATGAAGAAACAAAAAAACATTTTTAAAAAAAATTGGCTGCATCTCGATGTTACAGCCTCTATTGCTTTAAACTCAGACCTAATGATATCTATACACAATGTCATGTTCGAAGACCCGACTGTTTTATTTCCAAAAATGTAAGCCTCATGAAAACAATTCATTTTGCAATCTAGTTACCACAGAAACGGCAAAATATTAGTATTGAATATAACAAATCTTTGATTCAAATGGTAGGAATTTAAAAACATGATTTTAGAGGATAGATTTGAGATTCTTGAAATAGCAACTTCTAACTCATAAAAATTCTACAAGATAAGAGCTAACTCTGTTATAAAAATGTACCATATTTTTCAGAGTATAAGACACACCTTTTTCCCTCAAAAAAGTGACTGAAAATCTGGATGCGTCTTATGCACTGAATACAGCATTTTTTGCTTCCAGAAACCCCGCACCCTTCACCAAAATGGCTGTACATAGCCTTATGGAGGCTTCCAGAGAGCACCTGGGGGCGGGGGAGGGCAGAAATAAGCAAACAATGGGCTGTTTTTTGCTCATTTTTGCCCCCCTCCCCCGCCCCCAGGAGCACTCTACAAGCACCTGGGGGCGGGGGAGGGCAGAAATAAGCAAACAATGGGCTGTTTTTTGCTCATTTTTGCCCCTCTCCCCCGCCCCCAGGAGCACTCTACAAGCCTCCTAAGGGTTATTCATGCCCTTTTTTTGAAGAAAAAAAAATGGGCCGTTTTCATGAAAAACTGTCTGTTTTGGGGAGGTTTGCAAAGTGCAAAAACTTTTTTTTTTTTTAATTGCCTCTTCAAAACCTTGGTGCGTCTTATACTCCGAAAAATACGGTAAATAATCTTAATGACTGGAAAGTAATAGATTGGAGGATGCAAGTTTGCCAACAATGAAGGCATCCATATGACAGTTAATTAGTTAAATAATATTACAGAATAATACTGTATTGGATTATCAGTATTATAAGATCAGTTGTCCAAAAACTTTGTCTTGAACTAAAAGCAGACAAGTACTTATAAGTAAACTTTTTTTGAGGGGGGTGGGGGATATATCATCTTAGACAAGAATGACATGCCCAGCTTCTAGCTGCTCATATTTAAACACCAAGAGCTAAAAATCTGTTTTTTAAAAGATATAGAGCATTCTTGAACCAATTTCTACATATTATGAAAATTTCTCGCAAGGGACAAGAAGCACCACAAGATACTTACTTAGTGTGTGCATGTCTGTATGCATGTGTATCTGTGTGTATATTTGTAGATAGACAGGTAAACTGAGGAACAGTATAACAAATAACAATAACTAAGACATTTCTCAAAAATTAAATAATTTTACAACAGTCATTTTTGCAAGTTGTTGTTTAGGAAAAGATTAGCCTAATTATTACAGTAAAAATACAGGACATTAAAGAAATCAGCAGTAAGTTTTGCAATGCAGTTTTCCATTCTCTTCTGAGCAATTTTGACATAAATGCACTTCATACATAGTCAGGGAGGGAAGAGTATTATGAGCAAAAAACCAGAAAGATAGACTTTGAGAACTGCAGAATGTTCCCAACTTGAGTAAAATCTGTGTTTTTGGGAGCAAGCACTGATTAAAGTTAGGGAGATGAACTGGATCCAGTTCACATGCCCTGACAACCAGGATCACATCACAGACAAGTCTTAATGGGGAGAATTCCAGTCCCCTGAGATCATCTATTTCTCACAAAGTAGGAAGCAGCCAAAGAATCATTGTTATCATGTTAAGCATGAAGAAAAGTATGCATTCAGTTTGATATGAAACTATTTCCACTTCTATCGCTTGATCCAATTTATCAATTTAAAATCAAATCAAATTACAGTCATTATAGTCAAATTTTATCCATTTTTACATTCTTATTCATTGCAACAGCCATGTGTAAAAGACACTCAATTCTTACCTTTTATGACTGAAACAGGATTCCTTGAATCAGTGTCCAACTTCTTCACTAGAATTTTTGGATCAATATTCACCCCAGAAAAAATGTCTGATGTCAGAACTCCCTTGCCCTAACAAGAACAAAAATAAAGATGGGCTGTAACCAATGTTTAATCATTGTCTCCATTTTGATATACAGAATTGGAGCAATAACTTCATTTCTTCTTTTAAAGGGGGCATGTTTACTGTAATCCAATCTATAGTATGCAAACACTGCTAGTGTTTTTGCAGAACATATAATACTTCAAACCACTTGGTATTTTAATTTATGTAATCACCACCCTGTTCTTCAAGCTGATTATTTAGTATATTTAGCTTATTAACTTATAGTGTGTTTCCCCGAAAATAAGACCCAACCAAAAAATAAGCCCTAGCATGATTTTTAGGATACTCCTAATAGAAGCCCTACCCCCCAAATAAGCCCCAGTTAAGATTGTCAGCCCTGGGGGGGCATGGCCAGCACAGGAAGTGGCAAGCATATGGGGGCTGACAATCTGTGCAGCACAGGTGAGTCTGAGCACTGTGACCATGGGCCCAGCCTTCCAAGCAGCAGGTGGAGGCAGAGGCACAGGGGGTAGGCACACAATGCGGCAGCTATGGCAGCCACGGGCAAGCAAAGACAGACGGTGGCCATGGGAAGCTTATCCCGCATGTGCGGCTGAGCTGGAGGATGCACAGGATCGAGCATACAGGAGCTACGGTGTGGCACCACCCCTGCCCCTGGGTGACTTCCCAGTTTTGACAATGAAAGAGAACTGCTCTGGGCAGAAGCAAGGAGATTGTGTGCATCAGCCTGTTGCCTGTGTTGAAAGGCAGAGATTCCCTTTCTGGAGGGAGAGAGAGAGAGGAAGGGGGAAAGAGCAAATCTAGCCTGTAAAATGAAGTCACATCTGTAGTGTTTCCCATGGCTATGCTGGCAACTCAGCACATGAGCAGGAAACCCGAGCGTGGGATTGCCCAACAATGCCTTTCCTCTTTGTTTGCCCGTAGCTGCAACGTGGAAGGTGCCCATGTCTGTGGGCCAGTTCGTGGGCCTCCCTGTGCCTTTGCTTCTGCATGCTGCCGGTGCCCCTGCCACAAGGCAGGTAGTGAGGTGAGGGTGGCACCACGCCATGACACCCGGTCGTTCGGTCCCCTCCTCCAGATTCGTCGTACATGCCTCCCATGGCTGGCCACCACTCCGTCCCACCATGTCTTTGCTTGCCCATGGGCACAATGGGGAAAGCGACTGTGCAGTGCATCTGGCTGGCCAGATCACATGCCTCCCCCCACTGCCTCTGCCTGCTGCTTTAAGGGCCAGGCTAGCAGTTGCAGCACCTGACTTATTCTGAGTCCATCCATCAAAAGTTATGGAACAGGGTTTAATACCTCTATAAGAACATTAGTTTGTTTGTTGGGGGTACTTTTTCTTTTCTTTCCTCAAAATGTCATTGTAATCATATTGAGATATATGAGGTTGCTGTTTTTGCCATTCTATTCAAGAATGCAAGAATTAAAACATTACTGTTGTTATAATAAAAATGCAGCTTAAATGAAAATCAACTTAATTTCTTTTCTTTTTTAGATATAGGAATTACTTTTAAATATCAGCCTTTCTCAGACTGTCAACCACAGTGATCAAAACTACAAACTGAAAATTGGTTGAATATAAAAGATGGAATCATAAGGCTGGTAGGGAGCTCAGAGGTCTTCTAGTCCAATCCTGTTCAAGGCAGGAGATTTCATACTATCTTGGTCAAATGGTTATCTAGTCCATTTTTGAAAATCTCCAAATGATGAAACTGTAGGAGGCAAGCTATTCTATTGATTACCGTAAATGTTCTAACTTTCAGAAAATTTCTCCTTTCACAATAAGATAAGCAATCTTAAGCATATTATGTGCATAGATAATTCCCAAACTGCAGTTCCAGTTATGGAACAGGTTTTAATATTTTTTAAGGATACTTATTTGTTTTCCGGCTATCCTTTCCAGCATACACTTGTGAAGTTTCCTCTACTAAATAAACACTACATCGAGAAAAGGCTGCTTTTCTGAAAGGATCCAGATCTGTCTTATATCACCACCTGGTGGAGAATCCCTATACTATACCTTTTGTCTCCAGTATTAGCAAATAGGAGTGATGATCTTGACAAAATAAAGTTTCCATTGACAATGGGATGGAAATAAAAAGAATGTTTTGCTTAAGCTTGGGCAGATAGGAAAAACTGCAACTTATCTGAAACGTGTTGTAATGTACAGTAGCTGCCTTTATGGGGCATATGATGCAATGATGATTAATAATGGTGCTATATTGTACTTAACTGAAGCTGTCTCCATTATAACCTGATTGTACATTGGTGATTAAAGCGAAGTTTCAATAAGAACCAAGTCCTTAACTTTTTTTAAAAAAAACCAACTCCTTAAAAAGTCAGATTAGACAGTTTGGTGTGCACCAAGGTAGGTATCTCATATTCTCATATTAAGATGTCACATTGCACTGTTTTAATTAAACCAGGATTCTCCAAAGTAATCAGCATGGACACCAACGTTTCAATGTGGTTATCCAAGGGGTCGAGAAATGTCTGGGAGTCAACAGGTTAATAAATGATGGAAGGTTAATTGGAGCCAATCTTGGGGAGTGGGGTGTCTCTGTAGAACTCCATGACAGTTCCCAGTTCTTAAAGTGAGGTGACTAGTGTGAAAATAGTGTTACCCAGTGAGAATGGCTTTAAGTTGTCTCCATCAGTTCTATCGCTAACATATTGCTACTGGCCTGTTTTATGTATTTGTTATTCTTAGTATCAGTTAGTAGTATTTTTGAATTTATGTTCATATAATATTTGGGTGTCAATGAATAATCTGAAATTCCATGAACAAATCACTGAGCTTGAGTCTTAAACCATGATGGAACTTTCGCAAAAGAGCCAGCGAATTGCAAATAGGGAACACAGGTTATAAGATATGCCCACTAACGAGGATGTGTTGCCACTTGAGAAAGTATGATACGTAAACGATCGAAATTAACAGGGAGGAGGGAAGGGATGGTAATGAAACATTAGGCAAAAATGAGTCATTTCCCTCTTCCGACCTCCCTTTCAACTATGAACCATCCTGAAATTCTAGAAAATAAGGACTGACAACGCAAATCGCATGCCAAGTGTCTCTTGGCAGTTAGCTTCCTCCGATTAATAGGCCTTAGTCTTCAAAAGAATTAGGATGCAAAGCACAAAAACGCTTCCCTAATCTAAAAGTATCTGGGCAAGCTTTAGTTCTCATTGATGCTCCTTTCATGGAAGACATACTACGCATCTCTCTTAGAAAGTAACCAGGGGGACGAACAAAACTTCAAGCCCGCCAATCTCACTGCCCATGCGCTTTGCACAGGAGGGGGGGGGGCAGTTAACAAGCATCGTCCCCCAAGAAGCACGTGTCTCTTGCGCTCGTGTCTTCCTCTTTTCATAGCTTCCTCCTCGCACCATCGCCACCCACCTTTCCGGTGTTAGCGCTGAAGGTCAGCACGGCCGCCGAAAACACCTCCTCGCCCCCACTCTGCTGTGGCTGTGTCGGCTTCGGCGCGGGCTGGTGGAGCCTCCTCCGCCTTAATATTTTCCCCACCATCGCGAGCAAAGAAGGACCAGCAGGCGAGGGTGAAGGAGCTGGGGGGGGGGGGGGAGCACTCGCTAGCAATTTCCCCCGGAAGTGCACCGCGTGTGCTGTAAAGTCCGCCGCCCCTTTTTTACGGCCACGAGAGGGCGGCAGCGTTGCCGTCTCCTTTACGAGTGCGCCGGGCGGGTTTCGTATTTTGAAGGACAGTGGAGTGTTGAAATAAGAGCTTTGGACACAATTATTCAAGAGATGAATGTGTGCAAAGGGTGTCTCTGTCTACGTGAAACGTCGATGCAGAACAATAAAACGAACAGGCTAAAGCTTTCCCCGAGACTTAGTGATGATTCACTAAGAATCACTAAACAGATAATTCTGTTCCTTTTTTTTAATCGGAATGCAGGCGCGCGGGGTGTGCGGGGGGGGCTAAATTAAAAGTTGGAACTCAAAACATATTTAAAGTAAAATCGATGCCAATAAAATAGGTGGATTAAAATAATAAGTGGGAACTATAACATCATCGATATTTTATTTACCCAAAACACCCTAAAGCCGTCCAAGATAAGTTAATAGCTTTGAATACTTTCTAGCTTGCCAAACAGACCAAAAGGCCTGTAGCTTTCATAAAATGAAGGAAAGTTTCCATGTTCCACTACAAAGTCTAGTCCGAATGTCTAATTTCTAATTAGTTGTGAATAATAAAATATGTTGATATGATAAACTCCAAACTTCTAACAGGAACTGCTTTTTGGACAAGAATCTATACCGTATTTCCAAATATAACCAGAACCTCATTTCCTAATTGTTCATGCTAATAAACTTGTTCATATAACAGTAGAAAGGACACTAAGATCTTTATCCTTTAGATCTCCCTAGAAGTTTCAGGCATATAAATGTTTAACTTATTGGGACACCCCAGAGAAACTCTTACTGCAGGGAACAAATCTGCACATCATCAATGATTGCATTCTTCATTTTAAAGGCCATCTCAAAGAGGACAGAATCTCTATATCAGATTGAAGTTAACTGCAGGGATGATGATTTACTGTGAATTACGATTGTTTCTTTGTATCTATTTGCATTTTGTATCTATTTTATAAAGTTGATACTGTTTACATAATAATGTCCTCTTCTTCCTCCTCCATGACTAAGGTCCTCATTAAGATCATCTATTCCAGGTAGAATCTGCCCACCAATGTGTTAGCCAAGATGGAATGCAGTGAATTCTTACTCACTAAGTAATTAGGGAGTGGGGTTCTGTTGGATATGATGAAAGAAATGTCCTTCTGGGTTCAGTTCCAAGTGGGGAAAAAGACACTGGAGACATGGAGGCTGCTTGGAAAGATGGTTTATTGTTGGACAGGGCCACATGGCTTGAGCCCTGAACAGAAAAGGTGATCACATGCTTCAATGTTGGTGGAGAAGAAGAGAAGGGCTGTAGGAGGGGCTTGCTAGGCTTTTTATAACATGTTTAGTCCCACCTCTCTGTTTCCTGTTCCTGTGTAAGAAATGTATTCTGATTGGTAGTCAGACTCCCATGGTGCCATGCAGGGGGCTACTCTCTAGGCTGTGTTTTTTATCCACGTATGGATGAGTTCTCAGATGCCATGTGGTCAGTTGAGTAAAGGCCAATATTATCCTGCTTTCCTGTAGCTGCTGGTGAAGTCTTTATTATGTAAAGTAGACTAGCCTGGCTGTCTTAATGGCCCATTAACAGTGGGGATGGGCAGGAAGCTACAGGCAACTATTCTGTCTTTTAAAACATGTTTCTTTTCACATCCAGAGGAATATTCTGCCTTTTCAATATTTCCTAGGATATTTCATTTTTCTGGGAGAGGGCTGGATGATAACTTCCCACAGATGGTCACAACTTCTCACTGGGAAATTACTTCCCAAGTTAGAATAGTGCTCATTCGGTGAATATTTTGTAAAGCAATAAATGTTGTTTTCCAGAGGACCTTTGGTGGGGAGAACTCTACTTAGATGTACAGCATTACAGTGATGTTTATGTATTTATTGTTCTGGGAAGGGAAATTGTAAGTTATTTAGCATCTCTGGTATATTTAGAATAGTAAAAAGGGTATAATAAATAAATGTGTGTAGCTGTGAATTTCTTCATATGCTTGCATTTTGGGCTACTTCAAAAAAACTTGTCTTTTGCCTGGAAAGAATTGAGAACTGAAAGATTTGTGTCTTATACTCAAAACCCTCTAAATCTGAATTACTTTGGTTTGGGGGCATTTTATTACATTCTGATTTGGTTTTGAATTAATAAAAATAATAGTGTTTGTGTGCATATCATGAAAAGTTTCTATTTTAAAATAACCTTCCACTGTTTCATTAAAGCAGACGTAAAGTGAGATTTGGACATTAAGTGTGAAACCTACTGGGTCAGGCTGGACAGCCTCTTAGAGCCCCTTTACTTCTATATTAAAAGCCACATAGACAGAGATGGAACTTGCAATAGAAACAGGAAGCCTGTGCCTAACCACAAGATGTCCCTATGTCAAAAAGCCTATGTCGAAAGCCTGTGTTAAAAGTCCAAGGTTCAATTAAAGTTCGTTAATGACACGTACTCCATAAACAAAAGGAGAAGTAAGACCCCATCCCCTTATAAGGTTTTCTCCTCAAGGTAACCACTAAGAAATGTGTTAAGTATTTCCGTGTTGCAATGCTTTTGAGAATGTATAAGAATGCGTGCTTCGATAATTAAGGTTGTTCAGAACTTTCAGTGCTAAGCCATGGGCTAGCTTTCTGAACCTGGCTGCCAAATAAACTTTTCCTGTATCCTGAGAAGTCTAAAGCCTGTCATTTTCTGCAACATCATAACGCATCTGGCCCGTTCTGTTTTGGCTTCTGCATTATTTTGCATTTTTGTTCTTTTTTATCTTTTATACTTTTATTTAAATATATAGTAACCTCATCATTATTAGTACTGTACCACTGAAAAACAACAACAAAAAAGAAAGAGGATCTGTACAGTACACACAGAATAGAATGAGAACATTGTTCTCATTGACAAATTAGAGATGTTTCTCAGGAAACATTAAAGAAGTGACAAAGTAATTCTGCAATTCAAAATGCAGCATTGGTTTCCTGTTCCATCTGCAAATAATATTTTCCTTTCTTTCATGCAAACACTTCTCACCCATCTCAAAAGTGTTGCAATGGTAATAATTACTTGTCTTTATTGTGAATTTGCTCTTTATTTTATTTTATTCTATCAAAAAATTTCAGACCCACAGTAACTTAAAAAGTAAAACCACATAGAATGATAATTATAACCTCCAATGTAATTAATCTTAAGATAAACATGGTAAGAGCATATCTCAAACAGATATATCTGGAGAATTGCTGCATAACCAAAGTTTTCTTTAAAAGAGTCTCATTTATCATTTATCTGATCATTTGAACCATCCCACCTTTTCTTAAACTTAAAATGAAATCTGAATATATTCATAGGGTTCACTAACTTCAAAGTGTTTGAGATTACAGCTGACTATATCATCATTTAGACTTATCTCAATAAAATATTGATAAAACAATCAAATTGTTGCTTTTTTAATGTTTTCCTCATAGACTATTTTTATTTATCCTAAATCAAGTCTTATAGGAATGAAAACCTACTTCAAATTCCCATTATATTTTAAAATCTTCTTTGCCTTCTAATACACTCAAACACTGAATTGCATACAAATTTCTTTGTATTTAACTTTTGCTGTCTATTTCTTCATACTGCATTTTATAATGCATGCACACAAAGGTCAATCTCAAAATCAGTATATCCAATTTACATACAATTTCCACATGATAATTAAGCAAATGCTATGCATCCTGACATCATAATTCAAATACTATCAGTGTTCCAACTAACTCCTCATAGCAATTCAGAACTTTGAGACAAAGGCAATCAAAGTAAGATTTTATTAGAGAAGTCATATTGGCACATCTGGGGAAAACCTGAATCTGAAATCCCGTGTTTTCCCCCATCCACACTAAAACTCACACCCTGTCCTGTTCAGTGACATTCACATCACATGGCCCAATCAATCACCTGCCACCAAACTCCAGTCACTCCCCTCCAGATGCCAGCAGCACGACCTTGATCTCATGTGAAAGAATGTTGTTATGATTTACTCCCTTCACTACTCTCCCGTTCCCACTGTGGTAAGATGGATCCAAGGCTGACAAATAACAGACTTCCCATGAAAAAAGGCATGTATTGCTAAGTTAAGGTGTGTAGGAAACAGACCAGAGTAGTAATGGGAAACTTAAACTGCCCTGACATCAATTGGGAGAAAAACGTGCCACCAAGTGAAAGGTTCTTGACATGCCTAGCTGACAACTTTATTATCCAAAAGGTGGAGGAGGGAACTTGAGAATCACCTACAGTGGACTTGATTCTTATTAGTAGGGAAGAAATGGTTGAGGGAGTGAAAGGAAGTGGAAACTATAGGAATTTTGTGAGGGTAGGTGTCCTAGTATATCACCATTTAAATATGAGATAGCAGTGTGCTGAAACTGCCAAAAAAGCCAATGTAGTTCTAGGTTGCATCAACAGAGCATTAAGATCATGAGAAGTGATAAAATCACTCTATACTACAATGGTGAGTCCACACTTGGAATACTACCAGTATGTCTAATTCTAGTCACCACAATACAAAAGTGATGCTGAGGCCTTAGAAAGAGTGCAAAAAGCAACAAAGATGAATAGGGGTCTTATAGCTAAACCATATGAAGAACCGCTAAGGGTATGCTAAAGTATGCTTAGCCTACTGAGGATAAGAGAGTCCTAATAGCTCTTTTCCAATTCTTGTGGGACTATCACAAGGAAGAGGGGTTCTATTTATCCTCCAAAGCATCTGAGAGCAGCACCAGAAGCAGTAGCTGGAAGCTTGTTAAAGAGAGATCCAACCTGGAACTAAGGAGAAAATTCCTGACTATGAGAACAATGAAACAGCTTGCCTTCCAAAGTTTGGGTACTCCATCACTGAGGTGTTCAAGAGAAGATTGGACAACCATTTGGAATAAGGACTTCTGCCTTGGGCAGGGGGTTGGACTAGGAGACCTCCAAGGTCACTCTCAACCCTATTAATCTATGACTTCCATCACAATTTCTAAGCCCAGAGATTAAAAGAGCATGACTTTTCTTGTGTCAGTGGGGCGGGCCACATTGTAGAGACCGCCCAAGTCCCACATTTGGCTGCACAGAGGGGATGTCCAGGTTCAGGGCTGCTGCTGAGCTTTCACTACCGTTGCCGCCGCCCAGCTGAGAGCCGGAACCAGGAGCAGCCATTGTCCGAGGCTAAACATTTTGCCACACTAAGGAGCAGCGTTGGTGCCTGCACACAGAGACAAGCCAGCATTGATCGTGGAACAGTTGGGACCATTGTGGGTGTGCATGGTTGGTGGGGTAGAGCTGTGGGAAAGTTTAAACAGTGGTGGGGAGCCCTGGGTAGCAGCCAGTGATGTGCGGTGAGATTTATGGCTGGTGAGGCACTGACACAATTTTTTTTAGACTTGTGGACTTCAATTCCCAGAATTCGTGCCTCACCTACGTCAGGAATTTTTAGGTTTTTAACCCTTGCTTACCTCTGCTTGAGTGATCATAAAACGCCTAAAGTCAGACTAGATGAGGCATGTCGTTCTCCTGCCTTCTCCTGTAGAGGGCGTTTTTAAAGAGGCTTTTTTAAACAGTTAAGCACTAAGCAGAGTCATCCACGGTGACTCTGGCAGCAACTAGCTCAGCCTGACCTCAGCTCTTGCCTTTTTCCTTTTACATTTTTTTTTTCTTTTCATGATGACAGTGGTGAGGCTCTGCCTCCACTGCCTTCCCTGACTGCACGTCACTGGTAGCAGCCCTGATTTTATTTCACTCTCTCTTTGCACTGGGTGATTTTCAGATTGTGCCGGAACTTGGAGGATAAAGCACTACAAACTAAGAACTGTGTTGTTTAGTGTTTCTTTGTACCTCGTCGAACCAGAACCCAGCAGGCAGAGTCAACCCTTCACAGGTGTCCAATGAAATTTCAGTTTTAGTCATTCTTCCCACAGTGGGAGAAAGAAAGTTCCAACTTTATTTTCAAATTTACAGAGTATAAATTTGGGGTGTGGGATTTAAGTTTAAGTTACATATGGCAAAGCAAGAATGCAAGAATGACTTATTTCCTTCTAAACAGACTTGTCCTGAGAACAAAAAACTTTATAAACATGTACATATATTATTTCTTTATCTAATCAATTATTTGATTTTATAGTTGGGGAAATTATGGTGGATTTTATCCAATTACAAAAGAGAAATTGTATTTGCCAGTGATAAGTTTTTTCTCTCACCTCTATTAGTAGAATCTAAACGTACAACAAATATAACCATTCTCATTTCATGAGAACTCATTCTTACTTAACCCTGCAAATGTTGCATCAGAGTCAGGATGTGACCCATCCTCACTGGACTATCTACATTGCACCACAACCTTTATTTAGTGTTTTGCTTATTTTGTCAGCAATTGGTTGCTTTGACATTTGTGCTGAATCTTAGCTGTTGTTTTTAGAAGGGTGTTATGGAACATATTAACTAAAATAGGAAGAGAAAAGGGGGTGGAACTAAATCTTTCCTATTTTTTCCATTATCTTTTAAGCAGTGAGAATGCTTAAGAGTCTTAAGCAAGAATTAAGAGGAAGGTTGTAAAACACAGCTGCTACAATTCTTTCTAGCTTCTTTACCAAAAGTGTGTGGTATACTGAACGTGGTATACGTTTCCCAAAAATAAGACTGGGTCTTATATTAATTTTTGCTCCAAAAGACTTGGAGCAAGGACTTATTTTCCAGTTAGGTCTTATTTTCAAGGAAATACGGTACTAAATGCATCCATGTGACTGACAATCTTAACTGGGGCTCATTTTTTGGGCAGGGATTATATTACAAGCATCCTGAAAAAATCATGCTAGGACTTATTTTTTGTTTGGGTCTTATTTTTGGGGAAACAGGGTAAATATACTTGTTTCAGAAGTAACAAAACATTTCCCCAAATAAATAAGCCAATGCAATTTTATTAATAATAACTGTTGTGGCCCAGCAGGAGCCGTTGGAGCTGCACACAGACTCCAACAGCGAGGGGTCCTATGAGTCGGCTCTGGAAGATGTGGAGGACCCTGGACAGGGTTCCAACTCTGAGCAGGGACCAGAGAGGCTGGTTGGCCACCAGGAGGCACCTGAGGCATGGAGCAGCGGTGAAAGCCAAAGGGAGTGTGCCCATGACGTCAGGCCTTGGAGCAGTGGGGAGGAGACAAGGGAGACCAGGTGGTTGTAATTAGGTCCTGGATGCCAGGCAACAGCGGGCAGATAAATGCAGAGAACAACTACACAGATACAGAAGATAATTGGACCCAGGTGGTTGTAATTAGGCTCCTCTCAAGAGAGTATATAAGGAGAGACTTTGAGAGGAGACTGTTTGCAGGATTCAACTTCATTACCAACGCTAGAGAAGCTCTTGTGTATATTTCTTATCTTGAAAGTCTGGATTGCTGCCAAGGTCTGGTCAGTGTGTTGATTTACTGTGAATAAATCATCTAGCAGTAATCTTGTCTTAGAGTGCCTTGGTGTATGGAGAGGGGGGTCACAACAAATAACTATGTATAGTTATCTCTGATATGCATTCATTAATTTTTAAAATTAAAACATAATTTAAAATGTTTTACAGCCAATTTTTGACCTGAGATATCCTGTATATGTATGTCTGTAAGGGAGAGGGAGAGAATGTGCATACATTCATACATATGCAACTTAATAAATTTATGTCCTGATGATACAATAAACCTAGTATGTTTTTAAACTGTTGGATGGGGAACCTGAAGTACCCGTTGATAGTACTTCCTATCTCCATAGGCAGTTGGATTGTTTGGAGCACTAGTACTGGGTGCCTCAGGGCTTATATACTGCTTATATATTGCTTCACAATGCTTTACAGCAATGGTCCCCAACCCCCGGCCCATGGCCCACTATTGGAATTGGGTCATGCAAGTGGCTGGCTGGAGCACACATGTCTGCAAACACAGCTAGACTTGTGTGAGCAGCAGGCCAGTAAGTACTTGTGCATGTGTGCACCTGTCCACCAGTCCACCGCTCGTACAAGTCTAGCTGTATGTGTGTGTGCCTGCCTGCCACTTACGCAACGGGCATGCACAGGCCCGCCACTCAGGTGGCCCAGTTCCTCTCTCCCAAACCAGGCCACCAAGCTGCAAAGGTTGGGGACTGCTACTTTACAGCACTCTCTAAGTAGTTTACAGAGTTAACATATTTTCCCCAAACAATTTGGGTCCTCCTTTTACTGACCTTGGAAGGATGGATGTCTGAGTCAACCTTGAACCATTCAGGATTGAAGGAATCGAACTCCTGGCAGTGTGAGCACAGTTAGCCTGCAATACTACATGCTAATTACTGCATCACCATGGCTCTTCTATGTATCTATCATCTTATACATCTATGTATCTATCTATTTTTATTAAGCATTTTTATTATAAAAATATAATAAAGATAAAAGAAATATGTAAAGAAGTAACTTCCAACTTTCATCACAATAAGTATAAACAAATTTAGTAACTCTTTACCCTCTCTAAAGTAATCAACATTTATCTCTCCTTCCCATATCCCATCTCTTATTTATAAACAAATCCACAAAAATCATATTTTCAGTCCTGATCTGAAGTCCATAAAAGACTGACAGAAATAACAACATAGCTTGTTTTAATCTTGATCAAATAAACCAGCTTTATATTCCCTTTTCTTCCAATAGTTTTTAGTTCACTCAAATATTGTCGTAGGGCCAGAGTACCTTCGAGACCGCCTGCTACCACATACCTCCCAGCGGCCAGTAAGATCCCACAGATTGGGCCTCCTTCAGATGCCGTCAGCCAGCCCGTGTCGGCTGGCGGGCCCTCGGAGGAGAGCCTTCTCTGTGGCTGCTCCGACTCTCTGGAACCAGCTACCCCTGGAGATCCGGACCATACCCACTCTCATGGCCTTCAGGAAAGCTCTAAAAACTTGGCTGTTCTGGCAGGCCTGAGGCTGTTGACCTCACTGTTGAGGTCCAGCCCCGATTAGAATGAATGTATGAGGGTGTTGCTGTTTTTAAATTGTTTCTTTTCTCGTTATGTGTTTTTTTTCTCCTTATTTTTTTGTAAGCCGCCCGGAGTCCTTCAGGATTGGGTGGCATATAAATATATTAAATAAACAAACAAACAAACAAACAAACAAACAAATTTCTCTTCATTTCTTGTTTGTCCTATTGCTCAGAGTTCTACAAGACTTTAACAAGCCCTTCTGTAAATCCAGTAGGAAAAAATATTATCAGGTCATTCTTTTGGTTTGTAATTTGTATTTCCCATTGAAATTATAAAGCCTTGGTTAATTACTTATGTAGATCCAGTTAAACATCCTTTTCTAAGTCATTCTCTAGGCATCTCACTTGTAAATCTACTTTCAATGCCATCTCTATCTTGTCATGTTCTACATGACAATTTGTTCTACATCTTTTGGATATAGTGTATTGATAATGTTTACATGAGTAGCCTGCTGAGTCCATATCTAAGACTGCAGAGTAATCTTATTCAACAACTGAACAATAGCAAATTGGGAAAGGACCTGATACTAGTTGAATTCTTAAAGATAGATTTTTGATTGGTGGGTTCCACTTTGTTTACTTATGTAGACTATCATCTTCAGATACCCAAGCAGTGCAGTCAATTTACTACAGTCCTTATAAAAATAATGTGTTGGGCAGAGAAGCAAGTGAGGTTTAAGGTGGTACAGTCAATATTTGACCATTGAATTGCATTCTATCATCTAATTAAAAAAAATATTCCCACTGCCCTAGATGCATTCTCTCTGCCTTCTTTATTAACATAAAAGTAATTTTGATTCAATCTCCAAAGAGAGGGTATGGAAAAAATTAGTAGTGTCTATTACTATTTTGTCTAATTATGATGCTATGAAAAATACAGAAGGCTTTTTGTACCACTACCATCCCAAGAAAAGCCAAGCAAGTGTGTACCCCAGCTCCATTCTTTTCAGTTTTTAAGTGCTGGCAAAAAAGGGGGGGTTCATGTTATGAAGGTAGGAAATAAACCATCTACGGTGGGTATTTATTGATATTTATGAAAGGACTGCAGTCTCAATAATTCTTGTACATCTACAGCCAAAGAAATGTACATTCTGCACATGTTTGAATTAAATATTCTTCATATTCTTTACTGAAGTGAACTACTCTTCCTCCGTTTTCACTTCCTCTCTACAGAAATATAAGATCAGTACACTAAAGGAAGAGGGTGTGACTTTAGTCAGTTTCTAAAGAGAGGGTTGTGGACTTGTTTTATTTTTATTATTAATACAGGAGTCACTTTTCAGAAGAATAGGAACTCCACATTTTCACAATTAACAAGGAAACCTGATATGAAGCCACAGAGACTGCGTGATGTACGTTTTATAGTTCTTAAAAAAAAAATTCTGGGTACTTCTCTCTTTTGAAATGAGATTATTATAACTAATAACTACATTGTGTAGTTATAATTCATTTACTTTTTCTTTTGAAAAATTTATGAATTGGCATTGCTTTTTACTTATTCTTGTGCTGTGAATCCGCTATTGCACTATTTTTGTTTCCCTGTGGTTTTAATATGACCAAGCTTTAATTCTTCTGTTACCAGCAGCTGCAGATGCTTTTCAACATCGAGGTAACATATCTGTTGTGCCACAAAGACTTGTTTGTTTTTCTTGTTTTAGGTTTGTCTAAGAAAAAGCAACCTATTTCTTGGCCGTTTTCTTAACTACCGTTTCTCAATTCTAAATCAACTTCTCAGTTTTAAATCCTGGTATATAGAGGGTACAGAGTGCCTGTTTAGTCATTGCATTGCAAGCAGTCAGTTACCTATCACAAGAATACTTTAATTCTAAAATTGTAAAAAGCTGTGTAGTTTATCTGAAGTTCTTAGTGCATCAAGGTACATCCAGATGACAAGACAAGCTTTCTGGAATTATTAAGCATAGACCTACTTGTTTTAAAATAAGAAAGAGCGGCTAGTTCCACCCAACATTCTGCATGTGAGGGAATGAGGGAATACAGCAGTGGTTAGAGTGGTATTTCTGAACCCAGTTCTTTGCTGAAATACTATTCAGAAATGTTTAACTTTTTTCATTACTGTGGAGGAGTTAGCTATTTATAAGCATGTGGTATTAGAGGAAAGAACTGGGAATTTTGTATCATGGCTTGTTTTTCATACTTAGCAGTAAGCTATACCCCATTGTTTCTAGTTAAATTGGGTGTGCAAATAGTATTCATGCAACCTTGTAATTCGCAACTATAAGGATTGCACTACTTCAGATGTGTTGTTCAGGAACTGCAACAGAATGGATCAATAAGCATAGCAATTTTAATTGAAAATGTGGACTTCCAGGTTGATGTGAGATATGATAGACTTGTTTGGAGGATAGTTCCCCACCTTCTGGTAAAAATCATCTTGCAAAAAAAGATGATGTTAATATGAATTAGAGTACTTGGGAGCCAGTGATATACAGACTTAATAAAAATAAATTCTTCTTTGTTGTATCTAACATTTTCCTGGTGGCAACAGTCATATCATTTACAACAATGATATGACAAAAAGTGCTGTTGGCAACCCTATTGGGAAGCATAATTTCTTAGATATGAAAGCAGAATGTTTGCCTTTATGTGATTGTTAAAAACAGAGAACCTGACAGAAGTAAGGCTGTCTATAATATCTGAATTTCTGTTTTCACAGTTCTTCCAAATCAGTCTCTTTAATCTCCCTTACTTTATTATACATGAGGCTCAGCACCTATAGTTGTATCTAAATGTAACTTCCCTGATGATTAAACTTAAAGCATTTTAATTTAATAATGATTAATATGTATCTTCCAGTATTTAAGTGAATTGTGCAACAGGCAGTCTACAGATCAGAACATCAATTAAGCAGGCTTTTGTTAGTCTTTGTAAGAAATTTAATTTAATCATCCTAAATGGTACAATGGTGACTCTAGTTGTATTCATTTTAACAAGTTTGCTGGACTATTGTCTAGTAACTACCAAATTATTTGCTTTGGTTAGATTATTTAATATTTGTTTAAAATCACATAGTGACCATCAATTTATAATTTGTAAGCTTGTTAAACAATTATAAAGGTGTTTGTAGGACCCATCATTATTATTAAAAGTAACTTTATAGTGCTGGTGCCAATTTAATTAAAGTTATTGTTAAAGTACTAGATAGCCTACTTGTTGAATATAAAATGCCAGTCAAAATCCTTAAATGAAACTGATCCATTTTCTAGCTATTGATAATGCTATTTCTTCATGTATATCATTATTGGAATCCCTGAAAATGTTCCTTAAAAATGGCTAATGAATGACCAAATATTGTGGTTCCCTCAAACGTCCTTAAAACAACGGTAAAATATTGTAACACAGAACATTTCTGGATTAAGACAAAGCACATAGTCTTTGGAACTTTTAAACCAATGTCTTTTGTCTTTTTATAAATAACTTTTGATCCTGTTTTGTATTCACAGCATATGTAGCCGCTGACTAAAAAACGTAACTGTTGACTAAAAGTTTTGCTTCTCTTCCTCCTTTTATGTTGTGGTTCTCTAGTTTTTAGGTTGCCGTGCTCTGGTAACTTGCCTCATTGCTTCAGAAGGGGAGGGAAGAGGAGAGGAGAGTGGTTCCTTGTTTAAGAAATAGCTGTTCTTTCCCTACAGTATTTCACCATAGTCATAATCAATTTTGTCAACTTGTTCCTCCTTTTTGTAAAAATTAAATGTGTCAGAATATGAAACATTGATTTAAACAATTTAATGGGAATTTAAAAACAAGAGAAACCCTTGAGTTTAGTGCATCCTTTCCTTTCCCTTTCCCTTTCCCAGTTCTTTGGTTCCTTTGAGTCAGTGATGATACCTGGAAATTGCCTGGACAAGTCCTTGTAATTTTCTTGACAAGATTTCAGAAATGGTTTGCCATTGCCTCTCTCCTAGGGCTCAGAGAGAATAACTGACCCAAAGACACCCAGCTGTCTTTGTGCCTCAGATAGTACTAGAATTTAAAATCTCCTGACTTTTTAGCCTTAGCTGCACAGAAGTATAAATTAAAAGGACTTCTTTGGAAGCTTTAAAGCTACCAAATTGCATCAGAAAAAAAAAACTTGAAATTAGTTTTTTGTTGATTAAAGAAAAAAGTAAAGTATAGCTGGAAGGGTAAAATAAGGGATAGTATCGTATGGAAATATGGTTGTCCTGGATATTCTTTCAACTGTATAAATTGGAGAACTTTAGTCTTGTATTTTATTATAACTACTTCATTGAGAAAATATGCTCAACATTTGGGCTTCTTCAGTTGCTGATAGATGCTGCCTCTATCAACTATTTAGGCTCTTGCAGTTTCATTGTATTTTACACTTAGAAGAGAAATGAAGTGTAATTTTGACATAAAATGCAGATGTCTTTGTCACTAGAATTTTTGCACTATTATCAAATGTTTATGTTTAAATAGCAGTCCAAACAGCTTTGGGAGACCTACCATACTTTCTCCTTTACTGTGGGAGGGAGCAACCCAGAGTTTCCTGTTTCTCATCACGCTTTTAACAATGTAAAATGCAGTTCACATGTTTCACAGGAATGACAAAGAAGAGCAGATGATGATAGTGAGACAAAAAGGAAGAATTCTCCAAAACCAAAATGAATAAAGTGAGTAGGCTGACAGTGCCAGAGTCTGACTGACTCTGATAGTGCCTGCCAAAATAAGTTTCACTTATCTTTCTTGTTTTTCTTCTATTTGAAGAAGTTTTTGAAGACAACTTTGATGCCAATAACTCAGTCTGAATGTTAAAAGAAATAATAATTTAGCATAAAGAAATAGTATGGGGATCACATGCATTCCTTTCCTTTCTTTAGTACAATCTCATATTTAAAGTTGGTCAGTATGTTAGAACTTGGCAAAACTATTGCTAGCTTAATCAACATTGTTTTTAAAACATTTCAGGATGAAACTGCTCTTTAATCTTAGTTTGTTTCAGCAAATTAGAGTAATGACAAACTTGTTGAAGTTAAACAAAGAAGATAATTTTATTTTATTTTCTGCTTTTTTCCTCGCAAGCATTTTACAGATTAAATAGCAATAGCAGTAGCAGTTAGACTTATATACTGCTTCATAGGGCTTTCAGCCCTCTCTAAGCGGTTTACAGAGTCAGCATATTGCCCCCAACAATCCGGGTCCTCATTTTACCCACCTTGGAAGGATGGAAGGCTGAATCAACCTTGAGCCAGTGAGATTTGAACAGCCGAACTGCAGTCAGCTGAAGTAGCCTGCAGTGCTGCATTTAACCACTGCGCCACCACAGCTCCAACTTGCCACCTTGTTATATTTAGAGTACATTGTCCCTCACATTTCAGCCAATTGAATAAAAGTTTTAGCTTTCCTGTGGAATTGAGTTCCTGGTTTCTAGTGGGGGGCTGGCATTATGAGACAATAATCACTGGATCCAGTTTAGCTGTAATTTTGGGCAGAAGTCAACATCCATGGTGTGGTGTGAAGTAAGAATCAGCTTGAAAAATTTTCAAACATTTCCTTCTTCCTTTTTTTAATGACCCCTTAATAATAATTGATCTAAGAATTGCAATTTATGGTAACATTGTAAGCTAGGTCAACGTCTCCCTGCCCGCCTCATCCCACAATAGAAGAAGCTGGCAGTGTCTGAAAATGAAAAAAAAAAAAAATTACAATGCTGAAGTTAAGAATTCATGGCAAAAATAATATTTGACTCAAAGGTTTCTTCAATTATAACGCAGCCTCACCACTGTACAGAGCTTAGTCACCACCTACACTTCTACAGAATTACGTAGGTGTGCGCCACATCTATTACTCAATTTATACTTATAGTGTAGTTACAGTTTGATTCTATCACTTGCTTTGTTGCAAGAGAGTTGCCTGTGTTGTTCTGTTTCCTAGCTCTTCTCCTAAATATAGTCATCTGCTTTTATGGAAATGTTCCTATCATCATAGATTGACTAATAATCAGATCATATTGCCCAGAGGTTCATTCAGTTGAGTTCAGTGGAGTTTCCTCCATTTAAGAAAGTATCCAACCATATCTGTGTCTGTAGTACAAAATTAATACCTCACTTTCCTCTTGTTAGAAGATTGTCCGATTCTTCCACTGAATGTGGATGATTCTGTTAAAATTCTGCATCCATTTACAGTGGTCCTCACTTCCAACCACTCATTCAGCAACAACAGCACTGAATGAGTGGTACTTACAACAGTTTTCATAATTGTGACTGTTGCAGTGTCCACAATGTGATCCCCATTTATGATGCCAGCTTCCGACAAAGTCAGTGGAAAAGACGGCAGAAGTTGCAAATGTGATGCCGTCACTTAACAATCTTTGTTGATTTGTTTAACAATGGCAATTGGAAGTGCTAGAATTTCTGTGGCTAAACAGCGCAGTTACATGACATTGCAGCTTCCCATTTCATCGCTTAGAGACAAAAAAATCCAGTCCCAATTGCCATCATTAACTGAAGACTACTTATAATTGTATAGCTTTTGACTTATTAAATTTTGTACTTTCTGAAAAAGGAATATTGAAAGATTTTATATTTGTCTTATTAACAATTAAGTATTTTAATCTATATCAATTCTTATCGACTGACCAATTTTTTCTGTACATTTTTCTTCATGGTTGTGAATTATTTAATATCAAGATAAGAGGCAATAAATCAATCTTTATTATGGTCAAAAACGAACACAAGGAGGGTGAAGTATAGTACAAAAGAATGTAAAACATATAAAATAGAAAAATAAAAATTACACAAAAATCTAAAAATATCAACAAAATCTAAAAATATTTAATAATAAAAGCAATATATATTGGTAAAACAACGAACTAAATCTATCATACCCCAAAACATTCTATAATAATAGTCTTGATGCTCATTAAAACTAGTTTGTGGCACACGTCATCTTTTGACAAATTTTAAATTCTGTTGCATAAAACTTAGCAATACTATATGTTGTAACAGGGTTGGTATTTTTTAAAATATTTTTTTATTTTAAAACAAACAAACATAAACACACACAAAACATAAAAACCATCCTCCAGTTACATACAGTATGTCGATTGGTTACAAAGCTTTTGTGCTTCCTCACAATAGTCTTCACTTGCAATTTATATAGAATCTCATATCATCAATTAATATATATGTATACAATTATTATCATTGTTAAACATTCATTTGACTATAACTATTATTACATCCTATTCTAAATTTAAAATAAATTTATATTATGGCATTTCGTTACTTCATCCTAAAACCATCCAATAATATTACATCTTTATATTATATTCTATATAAAATTGTTTATCTTTAGTTACAAAATTTTTGAGCATCCTCTCCATAGTCCTCACTTACAATTTGTATAAAATTTCATATTATCAATCTAGTTGTAAAGTACCCTAATGATGCCTGCTTCATAATAAGCGACCCAATATTGTAATACAAAAAGCAGTGATTTATTAACAGCTTCATTAGGCATTCTTCATTAGGCATTTCTTATTCCCAGCCATCTTTTTTGCTTTCTTTATCTGCTTTTGAACTTTGCCCGTATTTCTGTGCTCCTTCAGCCTGTCATAAATCACGTTATCCAATAGCTTCATTCATTTCAACCCGGCTACTGTAATCTGAGATCCGGCTCCGCCGGCAGTCTGCATGGAATGTCAACACAGAGAGTTGACATCCGGCTCCCCTCACTTTTCAAAGGCAATCTGTGCAAGCAAAAACAATTTGAGTACCAGTATGGAATTCAAGGCTGCGTCCTCCCCTCAGGCTTGTTTGGATTTTTTTCATGGAATCTCTCTATAAGACGATCAGCCTGGATATTTCTACTCTTTACCCAAGATGCCTCTGACAGGGGATAGCCCTTCCACTTAATTAAGTACTGGAGTTGCCTCCTGTGCCACCTCGAATCAAAGATGTGTTGCACCTCATAATGGGTTTGGTCTCTTATGACCACAGGGCCTGGGGGCTCCCAGGTCAGTGGTCTCAGAGTGGATCTGACCTGGGTTTTAAGAGGCTACTATGGAATACTAGGTGTACCTTCCCTAGCAGTCGGGGCAATTTCAGTTGCACTGAGACTGGGTTGATGATCTTTACTATGGGGAATGGTCCCACAAACTTTGGTCCCAGTTTCTTGCTAGGAAGTCTTAATCTCAAATATTTTCTCTCCCACCAGGAATGGTCGTTGCGGAGCTCGGTGTTTATCTGCTTGTTTCTTATAGCTAGTTTTAGCTAGCACTTTTTTTGACATTCTCCCAGGCTGCTTTTAGCATTGACATCCAGTCAGTCAAGCTGACTGAGGAAGGGGAATCTCTTGGATACTCAGGCATTGGGACAAAGTCCATGCCGCTCACTATTTTGAACAGTGTTAGTCCTGTGCTGCT
This sequence comes from Thamnophis sirtalis, assembly GCF_051295495.1. Lineage (NCBI taxonomy): Eukaryota > Metazoa > Chordata > Lepidosauria > Squamata > Natricidae > Thamnophis > Thamnophis sirtalis. The sequence goes on along the minus strand of NW_028261385.1, from coordinate 114,818,038 downwards.
GTGAACAGCATTATTGTACCCAACCTTAGTGAAGGTCAGAAGGTCTGCCCAATTGGACTGCTGATAGTTCATGTAGCACCTCAGGTACTACTCTACCATAGCATTCAGTCTCTCTGCCCCCCCCCCCCATTGGTACTCGGGTGAAAAGCCGAGCTAAGGCCCTGGGATGATCCAATAGACCGCAGAAACTTCCTCCAGAACTTAGCTGTGAACTGGACCCCCTCTGTCTGAAATAATTCTTCGAGGTACTCCATGCAGGTGGTAGATGTGCTTCAGGAACAGTTTGGCCAGCTTGTGAGCTTAGGGTAGTCCACTGCAGGGTATGAAGTGCGCCTCTTTGAAGAATAGTTCTATTACAGTCCAAATCACTGTGTTTCCCCCACTTTTTGGCAACTCTACTATAAAGTCCATTGTGATCTTCTCCCACAGCCTCATTGGCTCTGCTACTGGCTCTGCAGCAATCCAGGGGTTTTTCCTGGTCACCTCTTCATTTTCACGTAACTGTCCACATCTTTCTTTATTTTGGGCCACCAGAATATCAATGTCAACTCTCCATGTTGACCAGTGGTTCTCAATCTGTGGGTTGGGACCCCTTTGGCGGTCAAACGACCCTTTCACAGTGATCACGTAAGACCATTGGAAAACACATATTTTAAAAAATATATGGAAAACATAAAATAATTTTATGTATGGGGGTCGAATGACCCTTTCACAGTGATCACCTAAGACCATTGGAAAACACATATTTTTTAAAAAAATGGAAAACATAAAATAATTTTATGATTGGGGGGTCACCACAACATTAGGAACTATATTAAAGGGTTATGGCATTAAGAAGGTTGAGACCCACTGGTGTTGACATTCCATGCAGAGCGTTGGCAGAGCCGGATCTCAGATTACAGTAGCTGGGTTGAGATGAATGAAGCTATTGGGTAACGTGATTTATTGCAAAGACTGAAGGGAAGACAGAAACACGGGCAAAGTTCAAAAGCAGAAAAAGAAAGCAAAAAAGATGAATGTGAATAAGAAATGCCTAATGAAGACTGCCTAATGAAGCTGTTAATAAATCACTGCTTTTTGTATTACAATATTGGGTCGCTTATTATGAAGCAGGCATCATTAGGGTACTTTACACTCTAAGTGGCAGTGTTACTTCTTTTTCCTCTGCTTTTACTCACCTCTTTATATTCCAAAATTAAGGAGAAAGGTTCTTAGAAAAACAATCCAATAGAGCATTGAAAAAAGAAAAAGACAGAAACTCTAAATCAATAAGTATTTAAAAAAAGAAAAATAGAAAAAGAAAAAACCTAGTCCATTTTAAAAAGTAAGAAGCATTTGTAAAAATTCCATTTATAAAAACAAATTAAAGAAAGATAACACACTAAGTTTACTCAGGCTTAATCTCACCACTTAACCTCTTCTGTCTTTGATTTTAATTTTACTTTTGATCTTTTTGGGTGTTCTCTTCTCTAATAATAAAATTTATCTCACCAATTTGACACACTTTCTCTCCCACTTTCCTTCCATTCTGGAGCTGTCCCAACTTTCAGCAGCTTCAATGGCTGCTTCTCTGTGGCCAGGAAAAAAGAGCTTCTCCTGGATCTACCAGGGACTTTGAGATGTCCCTGGGATCAGCAGGATGTGCCCTTCTCTATCACTGTCTCTATGGGTTGGTTTAGGTCCAAAAGGACCGCCCAGCGGCAGAGATATCGACGGCGATCTTGGAGCTCCAATATTGCACGTCGTATCATCGTGACGTCAGCCCCATCTCTCAGGGTTGGTATTTGAGAGCAGCAGGAAGGTGTAAAATTGTCCTGTGCACTCTTTTGTTTTTTATTCAATAATAAAAATGAGAGTAATATGAATGCCTCTATAATACAGCCATTAGAGAAGTACATGCTATACTGTTTTTGTGTATCCAGGGTCACAGGGGCATTGTCATTCTGGGTAGGAGCTCTTTCTGCATCAGCCTTCAAGGACAGCTGAGGGGAAAATATGACATCATGCCAAAATAAAGGGCCTTCAATGATTAGGAACATCAATTTGTTAAGTATGCCATAGGGGAAGAAAATCTCTGTTGGGTTCACTGGCAATAAAAAAATGGGGGCCAGGCTAGGTCCAATTGGTGTTCTATGTCTGCTACACAGTCTGCTACACACTGTTTAATTGGCGCTTTGATCTCATCATATCCCATGATAAGTAGAAAATCTGGAGACAATAAAAAGGATATTTTAGTTTTTTCTCAACAAGATTCTTCATCTCTGTCATTGTCACTAGTGCCTATGTTGTGCCGATGTTCTATATTTTGACTAGGGCTTCTAGCAGTATCTAGCAGAGCAGTATCCATATAGAGTTCCAGAAAATATGCCTCCCAGTCAGGGGTGTGTTGCTGCTAGCATTACTGCCAGTTTGGTGTGTGCACAATTTTGTATGAGTCCGTATGACACATTTATGTGTGCATTTGCACATAAATAGCCCTCTGTGTGCGCAAAATGTTAAAAAATGAACAAAAATTAGATTTGTGCAATGAAAAATGTTCTATGCATGCGCAGAACAGAAAAACAAGATGGTGCCACCATAGGAGAACCAGTTCAGGGGCATGGCAAGCCTAGGTTGCTGCCGGTTCCAGCAACCCAGGCCACCAAACCACTACCAGTTTGGCAGAACCCGTCCAACCCGGTAGGAACCCACCACTGCTCCCAGCTCCCTGGGGTAACAATCCAAAGTGGCCAGGCATTATGTGATGTGAATGAGAATGAGAATAAGTCATTAGATTAAACTGCCTGAATGAGTTGTATCCTGCTGCTTTTTCATGGCTTTCTTTTTCTTGCACACAACAGTTGTTTGTAGTATCTCTTCTGCTGCAGGAGATCCTGTGCAGCTGTCGGTGTAGCATTGGCTACATAAGTCTGGTAAATGGGAACAGCTTTTTTGCATTGTTGAACCATGGCTAGGGAGTGGTGCTATTATTGCAGTCATTTAAATGCTGCCGGAGCTCTTGGGTTAGGATGTTATCTAAGAGTACATCAGAGGATTGAGAGATGTCAGGGTGACTGGAGGTTCTGTAGTTGATCCAAAGCGAAAAGCTTGGTTTAACTGTGGGGTCCTTTTAGCTCAGCAGTATGTTTTTCCTGCTGGCATTGGTAAGGGTTAGTAGCAATTCTTAATGTGTGTTTCTTAGGTGAAGGCATTTAAATTAATCAAGATTGGGAGATGATCACTATAGAATTTAGGCATAACTTCTAAGTCCTTAACATGAGGGAAAGGGTCCCTAAAGTCAATTATATAATCAGTTGCACTCATTCTGGAGCCAGAGAGACAGCTGAATTTGTCTGGATAGTCATTCTTTAGGGCGCCATTTAGGATGAGGAGGTTTAACCTGCAAAGTTCAATTTTAGATACTTTAAGCAATGGTGGGGAGGAATTCATTGTCCTCAGGGTTGGGAAGGAGGCATCTGTGCTTTGCTGATTCATTTTCTGTTTATCGCTTACATTTACTACATTTAATTTAAATGGTCCTGTATAGATTATACTTGTCTTTTTATATCAAACTAAAGAACAATCAACATACAACAGTGACAGAAAAAGGTACAATCAATATTATATAGAGAGAAAATGATATAAATGTTTTATTGATTGTATATTATTCCAGTAACTAATACCAAAGTTGAACACCTGGTTGGATTTTTTTTAGACAGACAGACAGACAGACAGACAGACAGACAGATTTGATAGCTATGCTGTATAATCCAGTTGAGTAAAATGAACTATAACGGAATGAAATCTTTAAAAAAAAAATTTTTATCCCTTTACAGCGTTCCTTTACAGGAACGCTGTAAAGGTTGGAAATGCTCTTTTAAAGTTTAAAAAAGGTTGAATAAAAATTATTTAGAATGAAACAAATCTTAAAGGTGATTTTTTATATTTAGTGCACTATTTTTTTTAACTAAATAATGCTAAATCAGCCTGAGCTGATTTGGTTGATCAGAACATGGTCACAGACTGACTTCATTTTTGTGAACTCTTAAAGCTTCTGTTTTAATTACTTTTTATTTGGTTTTAAAATACTGTACTTAGTGATTTTATTTAATATCAATTAATAATTTTAATACCCTGTATTAGGATTAATAATTTTAGAAATTTACTAAGCCTTATATTCCCTCAAAGTATATTGAACTGGTTTCATACATGATAACAACTGCTGGAATTTTCTGCATTTCTAAATTATGAGCAATTTCTTCTGTAGAGGAATGATTATGCAATTATGGGCTTAATGTCAAAAACTAACTTCTCATTTGAAAAATAATTCTAATATAGAATGTAATTCAACATTGAAATTATTTTTGGATTGTAGTTTTATAAATGGGTTTATATCAAATCCAAAATCTGGGTTTCTCTTAACATAAGATTATAATAGCCAATATTTTTGTGATCTGATAAATTTGCCACATTTCTTAGATTAGTCAGAAATGTTTGCAATTTGAGTTACACTTTATGGGTAATGGTTGTTATGATTACTATGCTACATAATAACCTAATTTTAATATTGATTTATGTTATAATGATTTAAAATGTTAAATGGATATAATATAATAATAGATGTTATATTGCATGTAATACATCTGCACTTAACATCTAATAAGTACTCAAATATGCAAATTTATATTACATTTCTTTTGAAATATTTTAACTAATGTAACTTTCTTTTCTATTTTCACTTTCTCCTCTTATTCTCCCCTTTCTGTTAAATTGCTCGTACTTGTAAAATTAACACATTAAAAAAACAAACAGAAAAAAAACCAGAAAGTCTCTGTCTGTGTGAGTAAAAACACGCCCTTTCACCACTTTTGAAATCAAACTGGAAGTAAGACAAAAGCGAGAAACGTTCTTCCTTTTTTGGCTATCATCTGCCACAGACGAAAATCTGAAATGCTCTGTTGTAATGCTGGTAGAGTATGAATGTGCAGCTTGCAACATTTCCTCATACTGTAATGTTTTACAAATGTCATTGCTTCCTTCATGTCAGCCGGGGCCATGTTATTTCCTTTTTAAATTTGTACTATCTAGAATGACAACACGAATATGGCTAGGAATATTTTTGGGAATAAATTAACTTCTTAGAAAAGATATTCAGAAGAATTTGGTTCAGTTCTTTATACCTTGATGAAATTGCTGGCCATGAGGGCCCTCTTGGTTTCTTTCCAGGTGTTGGATAATAGTTACTTTAAAATGAAGTACAATACAAAAAAAATGACACCACTACTGTCTGGCATGAGTACATGTTATAATGACTCATATTTTTAAAATGCAAATCCAACTGTTATACAGGTTTTCCAAAGGATTTGAAGTTTTGTAACTTTATTAGTCTCATCTTAAAGCAAGGCAGACAAGAGGTGGGAATTGCAGGTCATAGTATTTTTTAAATTGTTTTTGGCCTTCAGAATTGTAAGGCATGGTGGTAATGACACCAGAAGATGGAGAAAAAACTTTTAGCTCTTTGGGAGAGGCTGTCTTTATTCAAAATAAGTTTAATACATCTATTTGTGACATATTTTATCAAAATATTTTTTGTGTGAACAATTGGCCACTGAATTTCCTGCATGTAAACTTGTGAGAGAGCAGAAATATTGGTTATGTACAGCGCAGATTTTGTGGGTTTCCTCACCTTCGTAGTAAAACATGTACTGAACATATTCTGTGGCTTTTAATCCAGTCTGAGCAAGAAGGCAATTATTTGTCTAATTATAAATTATTAATATAAATATAAATTTCATTGGCTTTTTTGACATAGCAGCACACTGCTGCTTTATGCTTAATTTATGGCCTACTAGAATGCCCAAGTCCTTCTCATAGGTACAAGTAGTCCTCAACTTACAACAGTTTACTTAATGGCTGTTAAAAGTTACAATGGTACTGAAAAAAGTGACTTAAGACCATTTTTCATACTTATAACCGTTGCCACATCCCCATGATTGCGTGATCAGAATTTGGACTCTTGGCAACTGGCTCATATTTAGGGATGCAATGTCCCAGGGTCATGTGATAATCTTTTGTGACCTTAAGTGAAGCCAGATTCACTTAACAACCATGCTACTAACTTAACAACTGCAGTGATTCACTTCACAACTGATTCACTTAACACCTGTGGCAAGAAAGATCATGAAATGTGGGAAAATTCATTTAACAAATGTATAATTTAGCAACAATTTTGGGTCAATTGTGGTCGTACATTGAGGACTACCTGTACTAATGCCAAACCAACTCCTATTTTGTATCTGTACATTTAGTTTTTCCTGCTTAAATGCAGAACCTTACATTTTTTCTCACCAAACTGCTTTTTGTTGTATAGGCCCTAATATTCAAGTCTGTCAACATCCCTTTGAATCTTGTGCCCATCTTTTGGAATGCCAGCAATCCCCTCCTCCCCCAGCTTTATGTTGTACAAATTTGTTCAGCATCCCTACTATACACTCATTTAAATCATTTATAAAAATGTTGAAGAGTATTTGGCTTAGGGCACAACCATTAGGTATTCCTAATGAGAAGGTAGTCCTTCTCTTTGTTAGACTAGATCAGTGGTGGTTTTCTGCTGGTTTGCACCGGCTTGGGAGAACCAGATGTTGAAATTTACCGAGCTAGTGAGAGAAGGTTCCACCGGTGGACCCCGAAGTAAGTTCTGGAACGCCTGCCCCGTCCGTCTCCCGGTGCTCAGAAAAGTGTTGTGTGTGGAGGTCCCTTACTGGCGGGCAGGCATCCTAGAACCTGCCTGCCAGCAAAGGACTTAAACGGAATCACTTTTCTGAGCTCCAGGGGACAGACAGTAGTTTGCGCCGTCTGTCTCCCCGTGCTCAGAAAAGTGCTGTCCGGGGAGGTCCCTTACTGGCGGGCAGGCATCCTAGAACCTGCCTGCTAGTGCCATGCAAACTTCTCCAGTCCGCTGCATCCGAGCTGGTGAAGCGCCCACAACCGCCCGCCCGTCACCAGGGAGACAGCCTGTGCAGGTGAGCCACACAGTTGCACCGATCGCACAAGCACTCCACCAGCTCGGGTGCAGCTGGACCAGATAAGTTTCTCTTCTCAGAAATGTCTTCTCAGCGAAGCTGTGGCAGCCTGCCTGTCCCTTTCAGGTGGGTCCCCAGGAGGGAGGAGGCCAGGGGGAGCATAAAGGGAACCATAGCTCCTCTGTGAATGGAGGGAGAGGAAAAAAGTTGGGATTCTCCCTGCTGCAGCCTTTAACTGGCAGAGAGAAGCCAAACTCCCTCCCCCCTTCACAGAGGAGTTGCTGCTCCCTTTATGTGGATGTGTGATATTTTGCAAGGGCTGGGAAATCTCTCATGCAGTCTTTGAACAAGAAAAATGTTATTTGCATGTTAATGTGGGAAACAGGTGGGCTAATTATAATCTTAAACTATTTTTGGCTTACTATACAGATAATTTAGTGCAAAGCTGTGCACAACAGTATTAGATTTCTGTGGTTTTATCTTCCTTGGTTGGTTTTGAGGAGAGCTATGGAAAGCTAAAACAAATGCTGTGTAACAAGGAAGCGTAAAACATTCCTTTTGATTCATTGGAAAATTAAAACCAAACATTATTTCAAAGGAGATAAGTTTCATATCATGCAACTTTCATCAAAACTGTTTCACATGCCCTTAAATCTTGGGGGGGGGGAAGACAATAGTGAACATCTAGGAAGTAGGGTAGTAGTGGCAAATATCTTAGAATAATACTTTGCTGCAACTATTATAAATTGTTCAGCAATAATTTAACTAAATAATTTAATAAAAGAATTGTGCATACTATATATAAACTGTTACTTCTTAGCAGGAAGGCCAGCATTTTTTTCTTTGGATTTTTCCATTTGGCTGAATTTTTCAGTACTCCAACATACTATTCTTTTTTATTGGGGATATATTTATGAATTTATTTTTTTAAGCAACAGGCCAGAACCTGTTCATATTAATAACTAGGATATCTGTTGGACATCAAACTTATTTTAAAAGTATCATTATGTAGAACTATTTTTAGTAGTCTGGATAATGGAAGAATTGCAGGAAAATATTAGATAAGATAGAAATAAGCTAAAATAGGGGTTAATCAACTTCTTGTTTCTTGCCCATGTTTTGTTACAAACTACTCTTAACTGCTGCCTGGTTTTTTTTTAGCAATAATGATTACATTGAATATGATATTAATATATAAAGCATGTGATATGGTTCCAGGATCAGAGCTAGTCTATATTTGAATGGCCTGAAGGTGTGTTAACATTTAAGGAAGTTAAAGCTGCAATCTAGGAAAGGCAGTTCTTGGCCCTCTAAGTACTTGGAAAATAGACCACCTGTGAACCATATGATCGGCATATAGAAGAAAGTATGAAATAGGCTTGTATAAATCATTTGGTGGGATTTCAAAGCATTGGAAAGTTGTGGGAGTACTTTGGAACATCTGCTTCATTGTCCAGATCTGGAGGAGTGCTCAGAGCCCTGTAAAATAACTTGCCAAGCTTGAGTACAAATGCTAGGACTGCATGGTGCTTTGGATTCTGTTCCAAACAAAGTACTGAAAAGAATACAAGACTGTAAATATAGTACCCCACCCACAACTGTTTAAAGTCGATATTTCATGAATCCAGGAAAAAAATGCTGCTGCTTTAAAAAGTACCAAGTAGATGCTGTGGGCTTTACATTCCTGTATATTCAAAAACAGTGTATAGCCCTAACAAACATTATTATTTAATGAATTTAAGTTGTTGCCACTGCTTTGAAGTTAAATTCAAGTGTATGGATGCCTTTTTCTTTTCTATGTAATTTATACCTCTATCTTGACTGGGAATGCTGACATCATCTTGGCCACTTCCACCTGGTCACATGGCCGGCAAGCCACTCCCACCTGGTTAAATGGCCAGCTAGCCACTCCCACCCAGTCACATGGCTGGCAAGCCACTCCCACAAAGCAGGTCACACCCACAGAGTAGGTTCCAAAAATTTTTGAAACTCACCACTGGACTAGATATACCCAGTTCTTGTAACCGTTCATCATATATTTTAGCCTCCAGGCCCATAATCATCTTTGTTGCTCTTCTTTGTACTCTTTCTAGAGCCTCAATCCTTTTTTGTATTGTAGTCACCAGAACTGGGTATAGTATTCAAAGTGTGGTCTTACTAGTTCCAGTTCCTTAATGCTGTGTATTTTACATTCTTTAAATTAATATAATTATTTATTAGTGTAACCCACAGTAATTTTAATGTGACCATAACCTTAAGTCCAATTTAAAATAGTCAACACAAGTGTAAACAAATACTATGCATCCTTCCATTTCTTTTCAGGAGTTCCTCCTCCACAAAGTATCTTCTTCCATTTATTATTTAAGTTTTAGGCCTGTGTTGTAAAGATAATTGTCTCGTTTCTTATATTTCATTGCATGCTATTTACTTTTCACAGGAGATGTTTCCTAAGTACTTCCTTTTGTTATTTGGAGCTCTGCTGCTCCTGTTTACAACAGGTAAGCCGCTTTTGCAATTACTATGCAATTCTGCCATATTTCCTCAGTCGTTAGAATAAGGAAGATGGTTAAGATCATTAAAATAAAAAAGCCCAATTCTTTAGATTCTGCTGAAGAATCAATATTTCCCATCACATTCTAAGAAGAAGCCACAATCCAAGACACTATTATTCAGTCATGTGGATCTCAGTTAATACTAACAGAAGCAGGAGAAAACTATGAATAGAAGAGCAGGATTATCCTAGAGAAAATCCATATGTTCCATCTGAAGTGTTTTCCAAACTTCTTTCAAAGGCAGTCAAACGTGCTGTATCTCTTGATGAATTCAGAGAGCAACGGGCATCAACTATGTTGTAGACCACATATCTCCAAAACTACTGTATTCAACATTTTCCATGTGTACAGGTAGTCCTTGCTTAATGATGGTAACTGAGACTGGAATTTCTATTACTAAGCAATGCAATCATAAAGAATATGACTGCATCACTTAGAAAAAGCAATCTTGATAGTCCCAGCAAAAAAATATGTATCATTAAGTGAGGAGTTCAACTTGTCACTTCCTGCAGGCTTCCCACAAACAAAAGTCAAGGGGAAGTCATTTGAAAGTTGCAAGTCCCAGATGGCTCATAAGGTGGCCTGAGAATGGGTACAATATGGAGTGAGGCAGGGGGTACTTTAGTGAGTGCATATAAATTGGGGAAGGGTACTGCAGTGCTGCACCAGGTGTGTGCAAGCTGTGCACATGCTATTGTCAGGGTCAAATCAAAATATGGGTTGTTATTTGGAAACCTGACATTAGCACCATGCAAGTACATGTGGGTTGGGGAGAGGATGTTGCGGCAAAAGTACACTGCAGAGTATGAGATCCCTGGGATCTCAAATCATAACTACGACTAAGACTAACTCAGCACCATGGCAACTTCAAATGGTTACTGAACAACTGGTTGTTAACTCAGGAGTAACTTTGCTAATATTCTCTCAGTGGCTGGTTTTAAAGTAGAATAAAATATGAATTAAAATATAAGAATGAAGATGTGGCATAAAAGGGACAGTTAGAAGCTTGCTTAAAGGGACAGGGAAATGTTATCTGCCTCTAACAACAAGATGTTCCAGCCAACGTTCCTAGGTCAAAAGTCCAAACCACAAGGTTCAGATAAAGTTCGTTAATGACACATAGTCCATACCTTTAACAAAAGGAGAAGTAAGATCCTCATCTACTTATAAGGCTTTCCCCCGAAAATAACCAATAAGAAATGAGTTAAGTATTTCCGTGTTGCAATGCTTTTGAGAATGTATAAGAATGTGTTCTTTGATAATGAAGGTTATTCAGAATTTGCAATGTTAGCCATTTTGCTAACTTTCTGAACCTGGCTGCCAAATAAACTTTTCCTGTATGCTGAGAAGTCTAAAGCCTGTCACTTTCTGCAACGGTTTGAGTATTCAAGAAATGAAGATAGCTCTGACAGCTACGTTACCATCTAATGAACAAATTCTTCCAGATAATGTCATGGAGCAATTAACACATTCTTCACTTGATGCACTTTAAGCAACACTGTTGTTGATTATGTTTGCATCAGGATATAATTCAGAGAGAAGGGCAAAGAATTTGCTTAATTTCCCCTTTACATGGATACTTCAGGGTGAGTGAGTTTTGAGAGGGTGATTTTAGCTGTGAAGTTGGCTGATTTGAAAATGTTATTCCAAATGTGCATCTTGTCTTCAACTTACTTCACAGGTGTAATATCGTATATGGTCAAAATGGTTATCAGTATCTTACCTAACCACCTTACTCAAAATGTGAAGGAAACGGGCCTCTCTAACATTAGAAAGACACTGAAGCTAGTGAAAATTCCTTAACCCCAGCTCAAGCTTTTAACCCTGGTGAATCTTTTGCATGCAAAATAATGAAGAATGTTAATAAAATTTGTGGATGGATTCTACCACTTTGCCTACCATGAAAATTATGAGTATTAGAAATCTACCCATAAAAAAGATGGAGAAATCTTTTCATTGTACATAGAAACAGAAATCTATTCCTCTCACTGGAAAACCCTATCATGTCACAAACATGATTCCAGCAAATTATGTTCTGCTTCTTTATGGCATATAGAGTTTTTTAAGGCGGGTACAGGTTGCTTTCTCATTGACCAAATATCAGAAGCTGAGGGAAAACTTCCATTAATTACTCTCCTTGACATGGGGTGGCTATGGCTGGGGAGCAGTAGAGCTTGGATAGATTGCTAGATTGCTTCCCTGCGCAGCCTGCTGACCACCGCTGTTGTTTAAGAACATTAATATGATACAGTTGCATGGATCTTTGATTTTCCTGATAAAATAAAGGTACTATATTTCAGGACTTGGTTTTAGATATTTTTTCTTATGAACTAGAAAAGCTTATTTTGCCTTCTTTGACACAGTGTTCAGCTCCACCATAACCCACTGTTGCAAAGTGGAGTGGAAGGTCAATTTCCTTTACCGCAATATCTCCAAATGTAGTATATAAACAGGTTTTTTGGATTTTTCAGGAGGTTGCTAGGAGGCAGGTGGCTGAGGTAGGTAGTCTTTGTCTCAAAACAAAGGTTGCACATATAGGTTCACAGGCCCATAAAAGAAAAAAAATCATCATCTCATTACAGCTGGTCCCTGATTTACAACCATTCTTTAATGATTGTTCAAATTTACCATGGAACTGAAAAAGTTACTTATGACCGTTTTTTCACTTATGACCATTACAGCATCCTCATGGTCATGAGATCAAAATTTGTGCACGTGGCAAATGGCATGCATTTATGATAATTGTACTGTCCCAGGGTCATGTAACCTCCCCAGTTGGCTTCTCTCAAGCAAAGTAAATGAGGGGAAAGAGATTCATAAATGAATCATGACGGTATGATTCATTTAACATCTGAAGTGATTCGCTTAACAATTGTGGCAGAAAAGGTTGTAAAATGGGGCAAAACTCACTTAACAATAATTTTTGGCTCAGTTGTGATCCTAAGTTGAGGGCTTAAAACAGTTGGAGTTTGGGGCAACTAGCAAAATGCATTTTCAGGTTGTAAGTTGCTGCCAAGGTGAGCTATTTTCATATCTGGGGAGATTCAGGGTACTTCAACTTCGTATGTTGTTATGTCTCTTTTATAACATTTTCTTCTTCTTCTTTCTTAAGCATTTTCTCTCCGATGTACCAAATACAATGTAAAAACATGTCAGGACTGCATTGAGTCTGGCCCTGGTTGTGCTTGGTGCAAGAAACGGGTAAGTGTGTTTCTTTTTTTAAAGAAAGAGAAACAAAATACAAAATCTTAAATTTTAAAGTGTCTTTCAGATGTCTTTTTTAAATTTGTTCCTTTCAACTGTCATTGGGTGTTTGGGGTTGCTTTTTGATTTTTTGCTTTGGGTGGAAACTTTTGCTCACCTCAAATTCTGTTTGCTGCTGTCAGTGCTCTCAAAAAAGAAAATATTACCTTGAAAATACTAAAAAAAGAATGTTATCTTTATTTTAACATCTGATGAATCTGACCTTCTCTGACTCATCTCTCAAAATACTACTTTACTAGGGTTAAAGGAAACAAAGCATACTGTAATGTTCTTTCTTATAGCTGCTAGTTATGGAACTCAAATCCAGGAAGCCCCCACTGGCACTTGCACAACTGAATTGATCTGCCCAGGATCAATTCTCAATGGAAAACCAAAGGGGTCGCCGAATGGCCAGTTATAGGAAGACATATAAATGACCCCAGAAAACAGGTGCCAGGCTTTGACCTACCACATCCACAACTGATAATCTGGAATAGGATTTACACACCACATGGTGTCTGCCGGACTCTCTGTATAAATGAGGCATAATATCCTCCCCTCAGTGTCCCACATCAAACTGTAGATCACACAGTGGCTAGCTGAAAGCTGAGGGCATATATTGGTCCAGCATCAGATATTTTTAATATAAACAATGCTGTGCTTCAATGGTTAGATGGCAACATTGATATTTGAACATAGATCTCTTTGTGATTTATATTTTATTGGGTTCTGTTAATCTATGGTAGTTGAAATGTTAATTTATATTTTTAGTCCATGTATGATATGCCATACACTAAATAAATAAATAACACTAATGAAACCAATGGATTGATAGAATTTCAGATGGAAAGAGTTACAGTTACCATGAGCATTTCTATATCCTCAATACTCAAACTTTCCTTAGATAATCCACTGTAGGATTTTGTGCATCTGCAGCAATTATGGTTTTGGGTTCAGAAAACAAATGCTTACCATAGTTAGTTCCTAGAGGGCAGAAATAACTATAACTAATTTGAGTACATTTCTATATTGTACTTTTCCCCCCAATCTTTCCTTACATTCACACCTAATGTTAATCCCAAGGAAAGAATGCATGCACAAACCACAACAAGCATACAGAAATAAATGTTGTTAAAATGAGGGATCAATTTTCCCTCTTATTGTGGAACATAATTAAATTTTGATTGGGTACTGTCTTCATACTCAAAATGCACTACAATATAAATATGTTTGTGTTTACAGTGCTTTAGGTATTCTGATTTGGTGGTGTAAATGCTAGGGAAACAGAATGTATGGAAAATCTGTAAGGTTCTTCTAATTCTCGTCCATTTTTAGTTTCCCCACTAAAAAGTGGAATTACAAGGAAGATATTAAAAATAGGCATTATTGATTCCAGAAAGAATAATTATATTCAAAGGTCTTGTAAAAGGCTATTCTCAATAGACCAAAGAAATAATAATTGTTTTCTGCACACTTGGTATTTTAGCATAAATCCCATACATTTATATTTTCAACTACTTCTGATCATGCCCATCAAGGCTTTGGTAAATCGAAGATTCTAAACCATTTTTTACAAGAGAAAAATAAAAATAGCTCAGTCATACTGGAGCCATTGCAGAATTTCTTGCTAATGATATCAGCCAGTTTTTGGCAAATTTTGGCCAGTCTGTCAAAAGGGAAACATTTGGCATTAGCCCAATTTGGCATGCCTATGTTATTCTATGCAATTTAGGATATCTGAGGTATAGGTTTGCAAGGCAACATACTATTGACCACACCTCACTGACCAGGAGGCAGATGCAGAGGACCAATATATTCCGTAAATTAGGCTAGATGAAAAAGCACCCTCGAATAATGCAATCTCATCCCACTTCTTTATTGTTATCAAGGAAACTATATAGCCAAATCATTAAGTTCTAAGAACTGAGTTCAACTTGAAGTAGGTACTATGTTCATATTGCTGTGAAATACCAAGTGGATTAATTATTATTTAAGAAATAAATAGTCCCAATTCTACAAGTATTTCAAAGGCATGGCTCTTTGCTCAGATTTGATGAAAATAATTGACATCCATTTACTTTGTTTCTCTTGTTCCTATCTGGGTTTGTTTCTCTGCCATCATGTTTTGTAGTTTTATGCTTTTTTGTACTGTTACTTGTTTTTTAAATGTTTTAAATATTGGTGAACTGCCCATAGTTGCTGGGATGATGATAATGATCATAATAATGATGATGATTGTAAGACGTACGCCCTTTAACAATGAAATATTATTTTCCTCTATCTGAAATATATTAGGTCCACCCAATATCTCAAGCTTATTAATTGTTTTTATGTTTTGATTGTTATGAAA
Source organism: Thamnophis sirtalis (assembly GCF_051295495.1). NCBI lineage: Eukaryota > Metazoa > Chordata > Lepidosauria > Squamata > Natricidae > Thamnophis > Thamnophis sirtalis. The sequence goes on along the minus strand of NW_028261385.1, from coordinate 114,802,892 downwards.
CATAGAATTTCACAAAAGCAGGGGAACCAGATTCAGTTCGATGTGACACAAAGCAGCAGCTCCTTGAGAAGGGATGTGAAGGAAATATTATTTTCCCAGAAAACTTTATTGACCCAGTTTCTTCTGCTCAATCAAACACAAAGAAACAAATCTACCCAGAGGTGGTGCGATTGCATCTAAGACCAGGTATCTCAGAATCTGAACCCTCAAATTAGAAATTTAGGAAATGGCTAAAAGGATGATTGCAATTTTAGGATAGGAAGCATATGACACATGTGACTTTTCCCACCTCTTATCAGGCATTTTTAAAATAGAAAATTAGTATGATCCCACTTTTGATTTTTTTCTTACCCAAAACCTATGTTTAGACAACATGACTAACTATATTTTCCAAGGCAATTAATTCACCATGATAATTCATGATAATTCGAATGATAATTCAGACTAACTTCAATTCTATTGATTTCAATTTTTTACTTTAAAATTTCCTACTTTTCACCATAATAAAACACCATATGCATCTCTCAAAATATTTATGTCAGATCTGAGTATCGCATATAAACGTATGCAAATAAAAGAGAATGTGAGGTGTGTGTTTGTGTGTGTGTGTGTGTGTGTGTGTGTGCACGCATGCTTTCTGTTTCTCTACCAAATATTCCATATTCCCCTTTCATTCTGTACGTTTTTCACTTTGCTCCTCTGCTCCTACCCTCACAAACTCTACTAGTTAACTTCAGTGGTGCCTTCTTTATCATTCTGCCACAATTTGACCACTATGTTGATATATTCTGCCCTTTCATGTACTTTCATCGGTTTCTCACATATCTCACAATCTACTTACCCTACAGTCTCCTAGTTCAGAAAAGCATCACTAGCTTTGTGAGATGAGGTAAAATTGGAGCAGATGTTCAACATCTTCTCTTTTATCAATAGAACAACCTGCTGTTTTTAATGTGACATTCCAGCGTGGAGAAGATTACCCAATAGATCTCTATTATTTGATGGACCTCTCATTCTCTATGGCTGATGATCTGCAAACAGTGAAGAAATTAGGAGGAGATCTCCTTAAAGCTCTCCAGGGTATTACCAAACGAGCTCGGATAGGTATGTACATTATTCTAAAATATGCAACTGTCTTCTATCACTTTAGCTGATCTTAAAAAACATCTTAATAAGAAACATACTGGTACTCAACTAGTGCTCAATAAGACACCACTCTGGAACTCTACGGCTGTTGACATTACAACAATATATTCCAAGTGGTGATAGCACAAATGGCTTAATATTATTGATAAGAAAATGGCATGGCAGTGTCCATGAGTGACCAAGAACTAAGATTGACATAATTCTTATTTTTTCAAGTGTTTCCAGCTACTAAGATTCCACTGAGATATTCTATACTATGAGATGTATTTATCATATCTCAATTGACATCTCTTAATTTTGCAAGAAATAGCCATTTTCAGAATTTTAACATTAGATGAAAATATATTTTATAGCAAGCTTTCCTTTCTTTTGATTTGTGGGAATAAATGAGAGTAGGATTCTGGTGCAATAATTCTGTAAGGAAGGTATACATTATTTGGAGTTTTCTGGATTAGGGGCCTTCTATGCTACTATAGTTTCCACTCTTCAAGCCCTCAAATTTGGTCTCACAATGGTCTGCACTTGTCCCCACTTCAACCATTTTGAATAACCACCAAGGGTAACCAAAGAAAATGAGAGGGAATAGTATTCTGGTGGCAAGAGTGCCAAATCAACTACTTAATGGCACTGCATGTACTTGCCCCATCCTCACCTCAGAAGGATTATCTCCACAGTGAATAATAAGGTATATCCCTGGGTGAAACGCCCAGTGTGACAGTACCAAGATTTGTAATTTGTCAGCAATGGAGTAGTGGAAATATCAAAAGGAAGCCAGCCTGCCTCAAGCACCAAAGAGCTCCAACATTGCAATTTGTAAGTGGAAGTGACATTTGGGCTGGAAAAATACAGTGGCATGATAATATTGAGAGATCAGCACTGAAGTCTTTTGAGATAACTTTAAAAATCTCCTCCTTGCATTGTGCTGCAAACCAAGGTTCTACAAATAAGCTACAGGTTGAGAGAATTTAAGAAAGTGTTCCTCATACTACTAAATGAAATAGTGGAATTCACTTTTCCATGCTATGCTGAGAGCCTTCGACTTAAATGGTTTTAAAAGAATATTAGATAATTCATGGAGGATAAAGCTACAAATGGTTGGTAGACATTATATGCCTTTTCCAGGAGTTAGCATGGATTTGAATATCTGTTATCCTCATGTCCTTCTCTTAGATGTCCAATGAGATTTGACTGACTGTTGCAAGAAACAGAATGCTTGGCTAGGTAGGCCCTTAGTGCAGTCTAACCAAGCTCTTCTTAAGACAATTGGTATCTCCAAAACAAGTCTTTGAAGGACAAAAGTTAGTAGAAAATGAGAGGGAATAGTATTTCTAAGTGAAGGGAAAAGCATCATATCATTTCTGTTTTGCACAACAGCTGTGTACAAGGAAAATAGCTATTCCTTTACAAAAGATAAGATAAATATATATTTATCCAAATGTATCTGATTATTAAAGAATAATCCTTTATAATTTTAATAATTGTATGCATAGTCCTATTTTTCCCTATATTTTTATTTTTAATGATATTTTCCTGAAGTGGTTTATGGTTCTCCCATACCCACATTTATATTGAACAAGGTTGACTACTTTTCCTTAATATTTCCTTTAGGTTTTGGTGCCTTTGTGGATAAGACTGTCTTGCCATTTGTAAACACCCATCCAAAGAAGCTCCAGAATCCATGCCCAACCACAGAAATCAAGTGCCAGCCACCATTTGCTTTTAGGCATGTGCTTAGCCTCACTGATGATGTACAGAGTTTTCAAGAAGAAGTAGGGAAGCAGAACATATCAGGGAATCTTGATGCGCCAGAAGGAGGACTTGATGCCATGATGCAGGCTGCTGTCTGTGAGGTAAGTCCCACTACTGTATAGAAATAGAATTGATTAAGGAACTTTTTGGGTTAAAAATGGAAGATGGTTTCATTAATTTATTATTTCCAGTATATGCTACTTTTCCACAAATTCTATACAAATGATTTTTCTGTTCAGGCCCATATAAATGCTGCTATTGACATGACACTAGTTATTAAAACTAATATTTGTCTTCTGCCTGGTCTGATTTTTCACCTGAAATGAACTAAAAGAAGCCAAAATATTTGACTTCAAATATCATGTCTTACTGTTTCTTTAAGGCTTCTTAAGATTATGACATTAACAGTATAAAAATTATTAGAAAGTAAATTCTTTTTATGGTACCTGAGATGGGGTTGCTCTGTTCTTGGTTTAAACAAACACACATGCCTCACTTTTTTTTCATATCTCTGCCACTAAATCCAGCCTTGGGGTAAGTCAGGAAAAATAAATTTTCACGAAGAACACTTTTGGTGGAAGATATCAGGAAGGAAAATGCTGAATATTCTTCCTTAGCAGCCGGACAGGTGCCTGTTAAAGCTGTGACACTAAATAGGCTTGCCTGTTTTAGATAAAAAAAATGATTGATTCATCATGTTCCTTTCTGCATCAATGATTTTGTAAATTTTTATAATTTCTACTGCTTTAAAATTTGTTTTGCTTTAAAATCCAGAATATAATTGGCTGGAAGAATGTGACTCGCTTATTGGTCTACACAACAGATGATGGTTTTCATTTTGCTGGGGATGGTAAGCTTGGAGCCATCTTAACACCTTTTGATGGACAATGTCACTTGGAAGACAATATGTACAAAAAAAGCAACGAATATGTAAGTATACAAGTAGCTGTCAGCTAGCACTGCTATATAATAAAGTTTTCTTTTTCAATTTAGAAGTAGACTTGAAAACAGCAGCTGGCCTGCACTATTTGCCCTCTAGAAATGAGAATCAAGATGCCAATCATTTTGACAATAAAAACATCATTTACCAAATTATTTGCAATCCAATAAGCAATAATTATATTAAGAGCAATATTTTATATTGTTTTATTTGCATCTAATTACACAATTGTATATTTATTTATTTCTATTATATATTTAGAGTAATATGTACTGTACTTGTACCTCCAAGTATGCACACACACACCAACATACAAAGTGTGCTACCTACAAGAAATCCATGGAATAAAAAAGAACAAACAAAACATTAAAATGTAGTAAGGCTATAAACATGTCAACAATTATTATAAAGAAGACGTGCCAAACTTGTGTGAACACAGAAGCTATTTGTGTTCATTAAAGCTGTACAGGATTTTTCAGGCTTCCCTTCTGGAAGCCTGGGGGGAAAAATGAGTGGCTTTAATGAATAGCTGAAAGTGGCTGCTCTGTCCGCAGCACTTCTTCTAAGCCCTATGAACAGTAAGCATGCCCACTACAAACTCATTGTTCTGTTGGCCGTCCCATAACCCCTTTTGAAGAAAGGATGGCAAATGACAGAAGACCTTGATTGTTTAGGCAAGAGTAGTGAGGGTCAGATTCTCAGAGTGATCATCTGTAAACCAAGAGGTCTCATAATCTGATCTTCTGTTACTCAAAGCCAGGATTGCTCTCAGAGTGATGCTGCTTGAACTACCAGTCACATGACATGGTGCAAAAGAGAGACAGAATAAAATAGTGGAATGCAATAGGGCATCCATACAATTATGAATGCAGTAAGTAAGCATTCAGCCATTATTCCATTTTTTTCTATCTCAGTGGGCTTTTGTGGCAAGAAAAAGTGGGAGGAGAAAAACAAGTGGGAAAATATAAGAGTCGTACAATGGTAAGTAAACAGTACCTGTATGGCCCAAATTAAAACAATTCAGGCTGAGACTGAAGAAGGGTGGTTTCCTGTCCAAAAGCTAAGTCAGAATTGGTGAATGGGTTAGATTATCATCTGTGTTGAACTGAGTTGTCACACCATTTTCTTGGTTCCATAGGATTATCCTTCTGTTGGTCAGTTGATACAAAAACTTAAAGAAAAGAAAATCCAGCCCATTTTCGCTGTTACCAGAAGAGTCTATGATACATATGAAGTAAGTAAATCTCCAATAAAATAGAAGATTTTATAAATTGTGTCACATGAACAAAGCAAATGTTATTATGGTATCATGCTGCATGAAAGCTCATAAGATAATGCTTTTGGCATATTTGTTTTTTACTGGTAGAAACTGAGCAAGATGATACCCAAGTCTGCTGTAGGACAACTGCAGGAGGATTCAAATAATATAGTTCAACTCATCCAGGGTGCTTATAATGTAAGTGTTATTAATAGTATTATCTTACTTAAGTCCACTTCTAGCTCATAGGCTAGTATATATGATTTCTGGAAGCTGCCTGCAGCTCAACACATGTCTCTAGTCATCACTGACTTCCAAGCAGGCTGACAACCTACTTACTTACTGGCAAGCTGCAGAAGATCATTCTTGCAGTGAAGAAACAGAAAATCTTGTGGTTTCTCATTTTCTCCCAGTCTAGTTCTGGGAGACTAATATATTTTGTCAGTGTTGGGAATTTTAAAATAAAAACATAATAGCTTCCCCTTCCCTCCCCATCTAAGAGCTTAAAGTTAGTCTATGTATGCATAGGAAGTTCTTTTTTAAAAATAAAATGTGTATTGTTTTTGAAATAACAATAAAAAAGAAAAGGAACAAATCCAAAAGGATATGCATTACTATATCAAAAGGCTGCATAAACAAATACATAATAAATGCTTAAAATAAATACAAAAACATAACAGAAAAAGCTAAAGTAAAGAGCTACAATTCTCTATGTAATTATTTAATACAAACATTATTTGTATTGGATAATTGTAGTATATATGCGGGGTGTGTGTAAGGAAGATCTATGTGTGGATTTGCATGCATCCATCATGCATAGGTGCGGCCCCAAATAATTTGGTGTGGTCCTTGCAGCGAAAAAGAGTGCTAAATCAGCTATTTATTTAACCCCTTTGAAATATATTTTAATTCCTAAGAAAGTATCAGCAGAAGAAATAAAAGCAAAACAACTGTTGACTACGATAGCTGTAGCTGAGCTGACCATTTTGCTTGCCAGGCCAGAGAATAATATATTCATTACAGGGAGAGAAAATCCAGCCATCTTCCAGAAAAAAAAATGTTGCTGTGACTGCCTCTTGGTTTGGGAGACTACTACTTTGTGTAAGAAAGTAGCAGTCAGCTCAGGGGTGGGTTCCTGCCAGTTCTAACCTCTTCTATAGAAGAAGTTCCACAAATCTACAGTGCCATTTAGAACCGGTTCCAGCTCCCTCTCCCTCCCTGTCCACACATCATCAAGATGAAGAGCGAGAGGAGGAATTCTGGGAGTTGAAGTCCACAAGTCTTAAAGCTGTCAAGTTTGAACACCCTGGGGGTTTTTTTCTAAAGGTTTAGGGGTGCAAGGGTCATGTAATTGACAGCTTTAAGACTTGCACACTTCAATGCCAAAAGTTCATGAGCCAACATGACTGGAGGAGGAATTCTGGGAGTTGAAATCCACAAGTCTTAAAGCTGTCAAGTTTGAACACCCCTGGGGTTCTTTTTTCTAAAGGTTTAGGGGTGTAAAGATCTTGTAACTTGACAGCTTTAAGACTTGCGTGCTTCAAATGCCAGAGTTTCTGAGCCAACATTTTTGTTGCTAAACAAGAGCATTGTTAAGTGAGTTTCACCACATTTTACAAGTTGGCCATGTCCACCCAGTCACATGGCCAGCAAGCCACTCCCACCCAGTCACATGGCTGGAAAGCCACTCCCACAAAGCAGGCCACACCTACAGAAGAGGTTCTAAAAAATTTTGAAACCCACCACTGCTGAGCCTGCAATACTGCATTCTAATAACTGCGCCACCACAGAGTAGATATATATGTACCACTTTGATGGGAAGGTAACAGCATTCTGTGAGCCTTTGGTATATAGCCATGCTGGCCACATGACCACGAAAGTGTCTTGGGACAACACTGGCTTTCTCGACCAAGAAACGAAGTTGAGCTCTGCACCCTAGAATCAGATACAACTGGACAGGGAAACCTTTACCTTTACCTTATAACACGGGTGTTAAATTTGATTGTGTCATGGGCTGGATCCAGAGGTGGTATTCAGCAAGTTCTGACTTGTACTGGAGAACCGGTAGCGGAAATTTTGAGTAATTTGGAGAACCAGTAAATACCACCTCTGACTGGCCCCGCCCCAATCTATTCTCTGCCTCCTGAGTCCCAGCTGATTGGGAGGGAATGGGAATTTTGCAGTAACCTTCTCCTGGAGTGGGGAGGGAATGGAGATTTTACAATATCCTTCCCCTGCCACGCCCACCAAGCCACGCCCACAGAACCGGTAGTTAAAAAAAATTTGAATCCCACCACTGAGTCCGCTGTATCAGTGGATCATCAGTGGACCATCACTTACAATAAGATATGTCTTCAAAATGAGAGACACCAAAATTCTTTGGGGTTGATTAATTTTATTTTTATTCTATATGTAAGAAGTGTATCATTTTGAACTTAATAATATCCTGTTTTTCTTCCTCTGAATGCAGTAATAAGACACTGCTTCTTGTCTTTCATCAAGTTTATTTTTATTTCATTTTAGGATTTATCTTCCAAAATTATTTTAGAACACAGCTCTGTGCCAAGCTCTATCAAAATCTCATATGATTCCTTCTGCCTTAATCAAATACATACAAAGAACCAAGAAAGAGGGGAATGTGACAATGTAAAAATAAATGATAAGGTAGGGGGTAACTCATACATTGTTTCTGTTGAAAAGTATTTTGACTGTAGTGTACATGGAAAGAAAAGGCTAGTTTCTCCATTACCAGAAGCATTTATGTCCAAAAAGTTTTTCATTTATTTACATGCTAATGTATTTTGTAAGCCTGTTCCCGAAAGCTAAAGATTCCATTGAAAACTTTTTTTTCTTTGAACTTAAAAGATACTATGCTCCACTCAAATCCTTCCCATTCCTTCTTTAAGAAAAAAAAACAATGAAATTGACATAAAATTGTGGGACCCCCTTTCTTAAACGATATGCCTGAATCCAAGGGACAGATTCTTGACAGAATGTTACATCTGGAGACAATCTTCATTGAAGTTGCTTTTGTATACGTTTAGTACAGAGGTGGGTTGCTGCTGGTCTCTCCCTCCCTCCCTCCCTCCCTCCCTCCCTCCCTCCCTCTCTCTCTCTCTCTCTCTCTCTCTCTCTCTCTCTCTCAATGGTTACTAGAAGATCATTCTCTGACTACTTGTATGAGGGTCCAAACACAGGAAGCATACTATCTCCATAGATCTTCAACTTTGTAAGTGGCCCATTGAGACAGATGTACCTCTAGAAAGATAGTCTTGTAATGTATTGTAAACAGGAGTGACAATAATGTTCAACTTCAGCCCTCATGCAAGGCCAATAGAAATAATCTCTTACTAACTTAAAAGTTCTCTCTGGTCCCAAATCACCATGGTCATTATGTAAATCATCGAGCACTGTCTCTCTATGCTTTTCAGTTGGAAACAATTGCCATTTATCTTCAGAACTATCTTAGGGGACACCACATTGTATAGTTGCAATTGATCCCATTCCTTATGCAACAGTTGGGCTTCCTTCAGTAAATCGGTCAGCAAAACTGTCAGCTGGTCACTCTTTAGGGCCTTCATAGTCAAGTCGTACAAGGAGGTCTTCAGCTTGATCTTTCCTCAAATCTTTCTTTATAAGAACAGGTAGACCTCCATCTCTCACTTGTATTGGATTGCAATATAGCTTGGGGGCACATATGGCAATGACCCAAATAGCTTCTGCCCCTATTGCTCCTCTAGTTCAATGTTCAACTGCTTGGCACAGGGCTTGTATAACCTCTGGTGTCAATTATTCATCAGCAGTGGCTTTAGAGTTGTAAGTCCTTCTTGATAGGTTGTCTGAATCGCTTTTTTCCATTCCTGGTCAATGCTTTAAACTGAAGTGGAATCTAAAAGGGGCAGCCAACCATTGATGTCCTCTGGCATCAAGTTTTGGTTATTAGGTTATTAGGTCCTTAGGTTACTAATTTGGAGCTTTACCAACAATAGTATTTCCAAAGTTCATATGTCTCTGTTGTAAATATCTTTGCAACATCTATTGTTGAATAATCCTTGACAACACAGCATTTTATTTAACCAAATGATATTCATAAAAATAATTTGTAAATAATTAGATAAATAGTTAATGAAATACAATGTCTCTACTAATTATTTTAAATGTCATTTGAGATTAGATGGGGCAATCATCTTTTTTTTCTTACAGATTACCTTCCAAGTGCAAATTACAGCAACATCGTGCATTAAAAATCAGACTTTTACTCTGCAGCCCCTTGGTTTCACAGACTTGACCACTGTACATATATACAGTCGGTGCAACTGTGAATGTGACGAGGAGTTACCAAATGAATCTGATTGCAATGGACAGGGGAATATAAACTGTGGGATTTGCAGGTAATCTAACTATTAGACTACCTGTTAGGTAGTCCTCAGGTTATGACAGCGATTGAGCACCAGTTTGGTCTAATGTTTAAGGCACAGTTTAGAAAGCAGAAACCATACATTCAAGTCCGCTCTAGCCATGAAAACCAGACGGGTGACATTGGTCTCTTAGCCCACATCATCTGACAGGGTTATTGTTGTGTGGAGGAAGGTGTGTTTGATATGTCTTTAGAATTTCTGTGTTAACCAAAGCAGTCACATAGTGCAACATCATATTGCTGTATTGCTTAGTGACAGCAGTCTCAATAGGTGCAGTTGCCATTGTAATTCCAGGACTATTTAGGTCATTAAGCATGAAGAGGTGGGAATTCTGGGCAAGGAGTACAGGGTGATGCACAGATGTCATGAGGCAGTGTGCAGATACTGCTGGCAGTTGATATACACTGTGTGTGCTGGCAGGTGTGTAAGGGAGTGTGTGCTATGGATTATGGGGTCCCTGGAACTATGTGAGCTTGATTGTTCTCTTGCAGACATTTCATTACCAAACTAGGCAACATCATCAGTGCGAGAAGGTAGTGGAAATTGCTCTCATTTGAAATATTAGTGGCTAACCCTATCAGTGTTGGTGGGAATGGTCTTGGTGGTTCCTTGATTAGGCTGTTATTTACCGTTAGCTTAGTGTTTGACTGAGTTGGTGGTGTCTTGATTGAGATATTATTTATTTCTTGATTGTTGGTTTAGTATTAATCTTGGTAATAATCCCTGCTCATCTGGCTTGCTGGTGATGAGGTGTTTGGGTCTTTTTAGCTTTTTGATTGTCTCTTTTGAATTTGTATGTATATGCTGTTTGTGTCTATGTACTATTGATATCTGATTTGTCATTGTCAGGGTTCCTGGAATTCTCTAGCATTTTTTGACTTGGCTTGGTCTAGGATATTCAGTTTCCCAATTGAAACCATGGTTTAGTCTGTCTATGTGTTGTAAAAAAATAAGGAGTTTTCATCATGTCTTCTGAATGTTAGTTGGTGTTCATAGATGTATCTGCTAGTCTTCTGCCTATTCAGTAATGAATTCAATTTGCAGTTTAGTTTTCCTTTTTCTAGCATTTCTCCAGGAAGTAACCTTCATGGGTTTTTTTGGCCCTTCTCTGTGTTCTGGTGTCATGTTCTATTCTAATTGTTCCTTGAGGTTTTGCACACAGTGTGCTGATATTTGTTTAGTCTGAGGTGGGCAACCATGATCATGAGCTATATAATTTTCTGCTTACTTTCTTGGGCTATTTTCCATCCAGCTGTAAAGTTTATTAGAGATTTGTATTTCACCCTGGTGGCCAGGGCATGTACCTGGAACCATGAACACCATTAGTTTAGTTTAGTTTAGTTTAGTTTAGTTTAGTTTACTTTAATAAGATTTGTATGCCGCCCACTCCCTTGGGACTCTGGGCGGCTTACAGGCAAGGTAAAAAGAAACATTTAAAAGTTAAAGATAAGAAGATACAAATTAAAATTCCACATCATGCATTCCGTCTAAGTGGGGCTGGATATTGATCAACAGCCCCAGGCCTACCGGAACAGCCAGGACTTGGTGGCTGTACGGAAGGCCGGGAGAGTGGTAAGGGTCCGGATCTCTACGGGTAGATCGTTCCACAGGGCCAGCGCAGCTATAGAGAAGGCCCTCCCCCGGGGGGGCGCCAGCCGGCATTGTCCAGTCGACGGCACCCGGAGGAGGCCCAACTTGTGCGATCTTGTTGGTCGTTGGGAGGTAAGTACCAACACAGACAAAGCAAGCCACTAGTGCATAAAAGAGAGCAAACCCCACTCCCTTCTGGTACTGATGTTACCTTCAAGCAGACATTTAGTAATGAAACGTCTGTAAGAAAACCAAGTCCAGAGAGCACCAGATACCTCACAGATCTACGCTGATGTACACATATTGTCTTTTATTGCTATGGAGTATCTCAAACTTCTCAAACATAAGAGCTCCTCATGGAGGAAAAAGTGACAGGAGGAACTTGTGAGAGTAAGTTGCAACCTTCCCTCCTCACTAACCTGTTGACTTCGTTGTGGGAAGCCAGCAAGGAAGGTTGCAAATGGTGATCATATGATTATTGGGTGGGGGAGGGCTGTAATGGCCAGAACCTCAAGAAACAGTTTTAAGTACCTCTTGTTCAGTGCCATGGTAACTTTGAATGGTCACTGAAAAAGTTATTGTAATTTAAGGACTATATTTTTATGCAGTTTGTCTATTTAAAAAAACTGTTCTCATAGGAAAAAGAAATGCCTGCTTGAATTTTTCAAGGCAAGGAACTTAACTTGAGAACAATAAATAGTAATAAAAAACATTTTTGGGAGGACTCATGGTCTCCCAGTTTCTAGACTAATGCCTTAACCCAGTGTTTCTCAACCTTGGGAAACAACCAGTACAGCTGGCTGGGGAATTCTGGGAGTTGAAGTCCCCAGGACTTAAAGTCGCCAAGGTTGAGAAACACTGCCTTAACCATTACATCAAACTGGCTCTCTGAGTACCTGCCTAGCAAGTATTTCACACTGAATTATTTTTTTTATCAAATTCACAAATCTTCTGGGTATTTTTTTTATTTTTTAACACATACATACTATACAGAAACTTTTTAAAAATGTAAAACATAAACTTATGAAACAAAGTGGAAATAAAAAAGTCTGATTGTATATATTTAGAAATGTAATACTTGCCTAAAGCCTTTGTGATTGTTGCAAGTGAATTCAAATAGCAGTTTACTAACCTGAGGAGAATTATGTAATCTGAGCAGCAGAGGCATCTATGGGCTGGTCTAAAAAGAAATTCGTTATGTAATTCTATGCCTCTCCATCCAGAAGTAAAATCCAGTGGGAATCCTTCTTTGATGAGTATATATGGATGTAGACTGTATAGTAACAGATTATAAATATAGGTAAAGGAAACTGTAGTTGAAAATAAGGACGATCATGCTAATGTTGCTTCCTAACGCTATTCTTTGATGTTGAATATTTCTTCTCTTATGCCAGGTGCAATGCTGGCTATGTTGGAAAGAATTGTGATTGTAAAACTGGAGGTAAAACCAGCAAGGAACTGGAAAAAAGTTGTCGAAAGGACAATTCTTCAGTCATTTGTTCTGGCTTGGGAGATTGTGTATGTGGACAATGTATTTGCCATACTATGGCAGATACCCAGAAGCATATTTATGGTCCCTTCTGTGAATGTGATAACATAAACTGTGAACTTCACAATGGTCAAGTGTGTGGAGGGAAAGGTAAGTGACTGATGAAAGCTGAATATGAAAATGCCAAATTTATCTCCTCTTGCCTTTGATACTATTATTCCAGACATTTTACTATAAGCTGTAAACATGATTCCCATGTTATTTTTCTGCATTTTACAAAGAGCTGTATAAATAACACTTTGATCCACACTGTATAATTGGGAAGTAAATCAGCTGATAACCATATACCTGGGATGAATTGTTGTGTTTCTGTAATTAAATATTGACCATTTCCTTTAGAATATTGCTTAACTCAGTTTTTGAACATCCAATTTGCCAAGGACAACCTGTTCTTGCATTGAGGGTCACTGCAGTGTTTTTCATATAATGCCCAAAATTCCAGGGCTTCTGTACTTGAAGTGTGCCACTTGGGAATGGTTGGCCATCTGCCGCAAACTGCTGGTCTGCATTTTAATTTAATAATCCTTTCTAGATAATGTGAGTGTTATATGTCAATGAAGATGCAAAGAAATGCTTTTGGTCCTAACCTCTCCAGTTTCTCTTTTCAGATAGAGGTTCTTGTGACTGTGGGAAATGTAAGTGTACTGCACAATATGATGGCACTGCCTGTCAGTGCCAATCTTCAACAGAAAAATGCAAGAATAAGAATGGGAACGTGTGCAGTCTCCGTGGGCAATGTCAGTGCAATACATGCAAGTGTAATGGACGCTATCAGCCCCCTCTCTGTGAGGAGTGCCCAAGTTGCCCGTCTCCCTGTGCCAGATATATGTAAGTGATATGCAGGAATTGTCCACTTTGATACAACGCCTTATCATCACTTAATTTCACTTTGCTACTTGTAAGGTATGGATCAATCAGTCTGACATCAATACCTGGAAGATTCTGGAAAAAATAATCAAATACTTAAAAGCCAGCAAAGCTATTACTGGAAGCCAACATGAGTTTGTGAAAAAGAGATAATGCCAGACAAATTTTAGTGCATTATTTAACAAAATAACTAAATTAGAGGACTAACACAATGCTACAGCCATAGTATACTTGGACTTCAGTAAAGCACTTGACAAAGTAGACCACAACCTACTTCTTGGTAAAATAGAAAAATGAGGGATTAATAGCATCCGCCTGATGGATTCATAATTGACTAACCAACCACATTCAACATGCCATCCTCAATGGAACTAGATTTAAGGTTCTGTCTTAGACCCAGTATTCTCCAACATTTTCATAAACGATTTCGATGAGAGGATAGAAGGGTAACTCATCAAATCTACAAATGACATCAAGCTGACAGGAATAGGCAGCACTTTAGAAGATAGGCTCAAAATCCAGAAGGATCTTGACAGACTCGAATGCTGGGCCCTATCCAACAAAATACAATTCAGTGGTGAGAAAAGTTAGGTTTTATACTTAGGGAAGGAAAATCAAATGTACAGATAAAGAAAAGGTGGCACCGGGCAGTAACTGTGAGAGGAATCTAAGAGTCCTAATGGACAACCACTTAAATGTGAGGCAGCAGTGTGCTGCCAAAAAAGGCAATGTAATTTTAGGCTGCATCAACAGAGGGATAGTATCAAGATCACATGTAGTGTTAATACCATTTTATACTGCTTTGGTGAAACCCCACTTGGAATACTGCATCCAGTTTTGGTCACTATGGTAGAAAAAAGTTGTTGATACTCTAGAAAGAATACAGAGAAGGACAACAAAGATAATTATGGAGCTGGAGGCTAAATCATGAGAAACAATTGCAGGAACTGGGTATGTCTAATCTAACGAAAGGATGGACAAGGGATGATATGATATGAGAGCAGTCTTTCAATACTTAAGGAGCTGTCATAGAGAAGAGGTGGTTAACTTATTCTTCAAAGCACCTGAGATCAAGACAAGAAGTAACCAATGGAAATTTATTAAGGAGAGATGTAATTTCAAACTAAGGACAAATTTCCTGACAGTGGGAATAATTAATCAATGTAATGGCTTTCCACCAGAGGTTGTGGATGCCTCAACACTGGAAGTTTTGAAGGAAAAAAAAGAACAGCCTTTTCTCCAGAATGGTATAGGATCTCCTACTTGAACAGGGAGTTGGACTAGAAGACCTCCAAATCCCTTCCAACTGTTATTCTGTAGTAATGGGATCCTAAAGGAATATGGCATCTTATTCCATGACTTCTAGATTTACTTAGGGGTCTTTGTAGAAGGTCACTGTCTGTCAGGTGTCCTCTGTTCAAAACTCAAGAAAGAAAACCCCCAACTCCATTGATTTAGAGAAGAGGTACATTTACTAAGTTTGAAGTGATAAGCAGCGAAAGCAAGGCAAGCGAAAGTTGCAGATTGAAAGTCACCCCAAAACCCTCCCCCCCCAGGGTCCAGCACTGTGAGTCCATTCATTGTCTAGTATGAGCAGAGGCGGCCCAGATCGAGCAAACTGGTAGTAGCAATGGCGAGAGGCTCTTCCCACTTGCCCAGATGCTTCTGCACATGCATGAGCACGCCCAAACTGGTAGTAAAAAAAAATTGCAACCCTCCACTGAGTATATAAGGTTGTGGAAAAGCTCATCTTCAGGTATTTTTCCCATTTGGAATCCCAGGATGGTTGGCCTTGAGAGAGTATAAACACCTCCCTTCAGCAGTGCCATATTTCATGAGTGCAAACCTCCCTTTCAGTTCTCAAGGGACTACACCAGCTCACTTTCCCATCCCAAATACCCGAGGCCTCCCTCCCCATTACTATGAGAGCCAATACCAAGCATGCTGAAGAAACCCATGCTGGAGATCCAGCTGACACTGTCAGAAATCCTTTGAGAGTAAAAGTATCCAAAATAAAATTGAGACATGGGGAGCTGCAGCAAACATTTTGCTTGCACACTTATTTCCTTTAGTGTTGCTGTAAAGAGAAATTGGGCTACTATCATTTATTTTTTAGATTATATCTGACTTTTCAGTACAAAGAAAAATACTGTAGCTAGTCTTCATAAGTTCACTGTTTGTTAAACTAGATTACATATTAAAATTAGCTAGAGTTTAAGGTTTGGAAACTTATTTAAATTATAATTAATTATCCTACTTCAGACATATTTTGCAAACATGAAGGTTTCTGGAAAAGATTTGAATGCTGGGAAAGATGGAAAGAAAGAGAAGAACAGGATAACTAGTAGCAAGATGGATCAGGTTAGAGAAAGATTATCATAGAGAAAATATGTGTGGTTGCCAAGAGTTGACATAGGCTTGATAGCATAGTCTAGTTAATAGTTAATCAAAAAGATTAATAGTAGAAAAGATATTCTTCAGAATAACAGGAAAACAGTGTTGGAAGGGACCTTAGAAGTCTTCTAGTCCAACCCTCTGCTCAAGGCGACTTTATTCCATTTTGGACAAATGGCTGTCTAATATCTTTAAAACCTCCAGTGATGGAGCACCCACAACTTCTGGAGGCATGTCGTTCCACTGATTAATTGTTCTAACTGTTAGGAAATTTCTCTTAGTTCTAGAGCTGTGACGGCAAACCTATGGCACTTGTGCCACCGGTGGCATGCAGAGCCCTCTCTGCGGGCACGGGAGCAGTCATTCCAGCTCAGCTCCAATGTGCACATATGTGCTCTTCCTGCTGGCCATCTGGTTTTTAGGTCTCTGCCACACATGCACCGGGGTGTGTGCGCATGCGGGAGACATGTGTGTATACACAGGATGCAGGGGCGTGAGGATAAGTGGGAGGTGCATATGAGGGTCATGCATGCATGGGGGGGCAGGAAAAGCATGGGTAATGCACACATGCATGAGGGGTAGGGGAGCATGAGGGGGTCGCACATGCATGCGCGAGGGCAGGGGACTGTGGGTGCATTGCATTATGGATGTATACACGTGCACGCGCTTTCGGCATGCGGCGACAAAAAGGTTAGCCGTTACTGTTCTAGAGAGATGTTCAGTTAGGAAATCACTCTTAGTTCTAGATACGTTTCCATCCATTGCTTCTTCTCCTGCATTCAGGTCCTTTGGAGAATAAGTCAACCCCCTTTTCTCTGTGGTAAACCCTTGGATATTGGAACACTGTTATTATTATTATTATTATTATTATTATTATTATTATTATTATTATTATTATTATTATTATTAGAATTTGTAGGCCGCCCTTTTCCCTGAGGGGACTCAGGGCGGCTCACATAAAACTGGGAAGGGGGAAATACAAACATCAAGATAGAGACATATAATAAAATGGTAGGCAACATACATTCATCATTTGGGAGGGGTAACTGTCCTTATCCCCAGGCCTGACGGGCGAGCCAGTTCTTCAAGGCTGTGCGGAAGGCTTGGACGGTGGAGAGGGTACGAATCTCCACGGGGAGCTCGTTCCAAAGGGCCGGGGCTACTGCTGAGAAGGCCCTCCTCCTTGTGGTTGCCAGCCGACATTGGCTGGCCGATGGAATACGGAGGAGGCCTAGTCTATGAGATCTTATTGGTCGCAGGGATGTAATTGGCAGAAGGCGGTCTCTCAAGTTATCATGTCACCCTTTGTCCTTCTCTTCATTAGCTATCAGTTAAATGCTTTGAATAAATTTTACAGTATCAATAATGCAGCAAAATTATTTTTCTATAGTTACATCTTTTTATGATTTTTAAAAAACTGTGTTGCTAATAGTGCATTGGTCTTTGGATATATAAGTATCTTGATCTATAAATGCAAATGAATTGATGGATCAGATGCTTACTAATAACTAATAACATTTATTAAAACTATAGGAATGTTGACACCACCAGAACCTTTCCTACCTTAATCTGGCTAATTAAACTTTTAACCTTTGAATTTGTGACTGGGGTAGTGATTGTAAGCTATCAAACATATTATAAATGGAAGTAAATTTCCCTTGTTTTGGGGGGGGGGCGGGGAATAGGATAAACAGTTCTAGGTTCATTCTGTCAAAGAGCTCCAACTATAATACTTTAAAATTTAATTGTAACTCTCTTCTTGGTAGATTGAGCAAGTTATTGCCAAGCTTTGTGCATCATTATACTTTTTATGTTTAAGTGATACCTTGTGCAAATATTCCTCCATTTACAACCATTTGTTTTGTGATCATTTGAAGTTACAATGCACTAAAAAGTAACTTTAGGTAGTTTTTCACAGTTATAACCATTGCAGTATCCCCATGTCATGTAATCAAAATTCAGATGCTTGGCAACTGGCATGTATTTGTGACAGTTGCAGTGTCCTATGGTCATGTGATCACTTTTTGCGACCTTCTGATAATCAAAGTCAATGAGGAAGTCAGATTCACTTAACTTTGTTACTAACTTAACAAACACAGTGATTCACTGAACAACTTTGGTAAGAAAGATTGCAAATGAGGCAAAGCTTGCCTTGCTTAACAATAGAAATCTTGGGCTCAATTGTGGCCATAAATTGAGGATTACCTGTACTGTCTTTTTCCACAGTAACAGGTTGCTGCTACTTCTTCAAACTTACTCTTAATATATACTAATTCATATTTTCTTAGCAACTATACATTCATGTTTAAAGCAAGGCTTTGATTTAGAACAACAAATTCAAGTTCACGTTGTTCTCTTAAAAATCAAAAAGCTTTGAAGGCATGATAAGATCTGAAGCAATTCTAAAAACATATTTGATCATTCAATGTGGTATACTGGTTTATGATTTAAGATACAGAACTGAAGAAGTTCATCAATACTTAGACAAATCACAAGTCCAGCATGTTGTATATGCATGTGGTACTCCCTTTCAACTGATCAGAATGAGATATAGATAGATAGATTAGATAGTAGATAGATAGATAGATAGATAGATAGATAGATAGATGGATGGATGGATGGATGGATGGATGGATGGATGGATGGATGGATGGATGGATGGATGGATGGATAGATAGATAGATAGATAGATAGATAGATAGATAGATAGATAGATAGATAGATAGATAGATAGATAGATAGATACTGTTTTGTAGATACTGTTATGGGTTTATGTTATGTTTTATGTTATGTTATGTTATTATGTAATACATTCCCAAGCTATCATGTTGAGAATCAATATGATCAATAGCTTATCATTTCTGATTTATATCCTGTTTCCCCAAAAATAAAACCTCCCTGGATAATTAGGACAATCGAGCTTTTGAGTGCATGCCCTAAAATAAGCCCTCCCCAAAAATAAGCCCTTTGTGAAAATATTGCAACACAGCAGCAGCCATGAGGTGACCCCACTCGCTGTTTCCTGCACCTCAAAAACAATAAGACCTCCTGGAAATAAGGCCAAGTGCTTATTTCAGGGGTCAAAAGAAGATAAGACCCTGTCTTATTTTCGGGGAAACATGGTATTCTACTTCCATTCAGATTACAAAACATAGGAAACTCTATGAGACAACTATATAAGTGCCTAATTTTTAGAGCTTCCCTAGCTGCTCCATTCAGTACAAAAAGATGTAAACTATTTAATAAACATGCAAGGCATAGTTAGTTATGTGTAATTATAGCTTTTCCCTTTTGATGTTGTTGTTGATTAGCCTTTATTTCCTTCTGAAATATCTAGGTATGCACAACCTTAGCAAATAGAAATTTATTAGTAGAGCTCATGCACACATTACAGTCTCTTCCCATCATTATTCAACACCCAGGGAAATGTTCAATCATCCTAATTTTCTCAAAAGAAAAATTCTTGATCTTATTTTTTTAAATATGGTAACAATACATATTCTAATGAATAAAAAGTAGAGTTCATTGTAATAACACATACAAATGCACAATAACAAATTTAATTTAAAAATCCCAAAGTGCATCATTTTTACTATTCATGTTTTGGTCTTCTTATTAACAGAGGGACAGCGAGCCAGCTGTTATATTGTCAATCAGTCCTCAGTATAAAGGGTTAAGCAGAACTGATCTTAACTGAAACCATTTCCATTGGTTTCCCAACTTACAGAGCCGAGGTGGCGCAGTGGTTAGGGTGCAGTACTGCAGGCCACTTCAGCTGACTGTTATCTGCAGTTCAGCGGTTCTAATCTCATCGGCTCAAGGTTGACTCAGCCTTCCATCCTTCTGAGGTGGGTAAAATGAGGACCCAGACTGTGGGGGCGATATGCTGACTCTGTAAACCACTTAGAGAGGGCTGAAAGCCCTATGAAGCGGTATATAAGTCTAACTGCTATTGCTATTGCTATTATTCAGGAATTGGCATAAAAAAAATTCATTCCTGTCTATAGATTTTGGTATTAAAAATATAAAGATGGAGTCTCCAAAAAATCCTAGGCTCCTGGAGAGATGTCTGTTGTACAACTAGATTGTATTGCTCCACTTCAGGTTCAGCTTATTTATATCATAAAATGGTTTGGAAGGAGTCTCATTAGTATATTACCTCAGTGTCTATTCTCCTCAGTAAACAATACCAGTTGACCAGGGACAGTTAATGTAAACCCCAGAGAGATCTCATCTATTTGAGGTTAGCTCAAATTTGTCATCCTCCTTATGCAGAATGTACATAGTATGTATTTTAATAAGTTTGGATTCTCTCAGCTTTACATCCTCCTCACTTACAATATGCTATAATATGCTATATAAAATATAGATGTGTTTTAATGATACTGTTATGAAACTTTTTAAAGAAGCTTTGCTTCTTATTTGTTTGTTTTTTAGTTCTTGTGTTGAATGTCTTGCTTTTGGGAGTGGTCCATTTCAGAAGAATTGCTCTGATAGTTGTTCAAATATTACTCTTGAAAGTGAAGTGCAACCAAAAAGTATACACTGCAGGGATAAGGATTCAGAGAATTGTTGGATCTCTTACACAATGCTTCCTACTGACGGAGAAGAGCACTATTCTATTACAGTCAATCGTGAGAAAGGTATGCTTAGTGCCACGTCACCAAAAACTAACATCTGTTCTCCATTGTAATATCTCTTGACTAGAAATGACATTAGTGCTGTGTAATTGTTAGTCACAGCCAGTAACAGAAACAGATCTTGGCCTTCATTGTGTAAGTAATGGGAAAAGAGGTAACTTGTATTATTCAGCATTTTGAGAGGGCCTCATGAGGATTTTTCTTCCTTGTGATAGAAGACCCTATAGTGAGTCAGAATTAGTTAAGAGGTGTCCCTGCCACTGACAGAATATGTGGCCTTTAAAGAATTTCTGGCAATCTCATATGGAGATTCAGGATCTGTTATTTATGTGGGGATTTTTTTTTAATTCTGTCTCATCTTTATCCATTAAAAATGTTTACCACTAGCATGTAATATATGCAAATAGATATAATAAAAACATTCATAGCACTCAATCAAGCACACATAATTTAATCATGTTTCTTTCTTCTCTTAGAATGTCCCCAACCGCCAAACATTGCAGCCATAGTGGGGGGCACTATAGCTGGAGTGGCTCTTATTGGGCTCCTCATTCTCCTGGCTTGGCGGCTAGTGGCAGAGTTGTTTGATCGCAGAGAATATCACAGATTTGAGAAGGAAAAATCCAAGGCCAAATGGAATGAGGTAAAGTGTTTAACTCTTGTGGAGAGATATAAAGGAAGGAGAAGACCTACTTATGTCTTTTTCTTCCTGTATTTGAGTTATTAATCAAAATAATTGATTCAGCTTGCGGTACATGGGCAGGCCTTTGGTGTAGATTCTACCATAGTGTTTCTCAACCTTGGCAACTTGAAGATGACTGGACTTCAATTCCCAGAATTCCCCAGCCAGCGAATGCTGGCTGGGGAATTCTGGGAGTTGAAGTCCAGACATCTTCAAGTTGCCAAGGTTGAGAAACACTATTCTATCATCTTCCTGCTGTTTAGTTTGGATTTTATCAAGCTGTTAAGTGAGTGTATGATTGCCCATCTGAATCCTGATCTGCTCTTGAAATATTAGGTTTTATTAGCAGCTAAAGGTTTCTGATTTTTTTATTGACAGGCTGACAATCCTCTTTTCAAGAGTGCCACTACCACTGTCGTGAACCCCAGATTTAATGGCCAATGAAATGAAACTTCAGCAACAATGCAAAGCACAAAGAAACTCTTCAGCAGAAAAACAGAAGATGAATCCATTTGCTTTTCTTAAACCAATCATTATTGCCGTATAATATTAGTTACTTTTGAGAAAACCATTCTGTGGGCTTTGCAACATGATTCTATTCCATTTTTTAAAAAACCGTAATCATCAGAGAACTTTACTACATATCTCAGATGAAGCACTCAGAACAACTAGGCGTCTTGCATTCATCATCCACACAAACTGTAGAAATTTGAATTTTCATATCTGAAATTACCTAAAACTACTATATTACTATATAGTATGTAAATAAAATTTCCAACTGCCACTCAGGGAGTTCTTTTAATTAACAATTTTGCTGTTTATGAGGCCTATTGTAAGGTGAGGTACATAGTGAGAAGGTAATGAACTTTTACCACAAACTGGCAATTTTTCCAAGTAAGCACTATGTTGAATTCAAAACATCAGTGCAGAGCAGCCAATCAGCATTCAGTTCCTTTGCTTTAAATTGCTGAGTTTACTACCTCAGAGGGCTTTCAGCACTTAACACATTTCTAGTATTTCTCTTTCTATACATATCACCTATATGTACCTATGTGTATGCTTGTCTTTTGGTTTACAAAACCAGATGAGTAGTCAGAAAATATTGGGGGTTTTTTTGGAGGGGGATATTTGACCATTGTGGAAGAGCCTCAAATGGGTTTGGCTCATCCATGATTGTAGGTCAACAAGCTTTGTGAGGTCTTGTCCAGCAAACCCAAAGTTTTGTTTCTAGTTGTAAGGGATAAGTCTGAAGCTATTATCAAATGAATTGGAAAATCTATAAAGACTTTTATTCACTTGATGCTATATCAGGGATCTGCTGATCTGGCAACTTTGAGGAGCAGATTATGAACTGAGGATGAGATTCCTTGTGCCAGATGTCCTGTCTGGATATCAATCAGCCATCAAACCCCAATAGTAGGATTATTTTAAATAATAACATATTGGTAAAAATGTACTTGCATTTCTCTTCCACTGTTCAGAATGTCTTGTCAGTCCAGAAAAATGAATTTTTCCAAAAGTATTATCCAGTGAGTGATAAGACTGAGTGGTAACTTCCACTTTCCAGTTTAAACTTAATAACTATATCAACTGATGAATCCTTCTACTAAAAAAATACTGACAAGTCCACAAATTATAATCAGATAGCTTTCTTTGGGCTGTTGATTAGCTCTATATTCAAAGAACACGCTAAGTCATAAATCAGGCAAACCATTGGCAGGCGTGCGATCCACAAGAAAATATGATTTATCATGGATGGTGGCTGGCTAGGGTTTGAAACTCCCCCAAACTTTTGCTGCGGGCTGGTCACCGGCTGGCTAGATATTATGATTTATGAGAAGCATGAACAGAGTTTTATCCTGGTTTACCAATTGCATTAAACCATTTTTACTAGTTTGGTTACATTGGTTAAGTCCATAGGATATAAGCAAGTGCGAAGCCAAGCTGTCAGCCTTGGCTTCGCTTGCTTGCTTTTGGCTGCCATGGAAACGGGGAGGGGGCATGGTATTTGGGTGGGGAATAATTGGGACAGGAGTGATAGTACAAAAAGGAAGTTTAGTTCTCACCATCTTCTGCACATGCTGATGGCCATTGTTTGGATCTGGTCAAGGCCAACCATCCTGCATATCAACCTGATGATGCTTATTGATACCTAAGGGATTTGCAGATTGGGCAATGTGATGGGGGTTGTTGGGGGGGAGGGGTTGGGCAAATGTTTGATATGTATGATTTCATGTGTTTCTGCCTTAGACCTTGCTTTACTTCGTTGCTATCTTTTCATAACCAGTAAAAGTACTTTTAATTCCACAAACAAAGGAGTTGAGAGGTTTCTTTCTTGGTTGCTGAAGGAGGCGTGCTTGACATTAAGCAAGGTTTCACTTTCACACTCATCCCAGAGCTAACACCTTCTGAGGGGAGTGCAATAAAACAACAAAACCTTCAAAGTAATTTCCAACCCTGGCAGCAACCAGGACGACATGGGGACTGCCAGATCCTCGTGCCCCTTAGAAGCGGAGCGGATGGCAGAACTAAATTTGGAGGAAAGATCCATCTGCCCCAGGTGGTCGTTGGGAGTGGGACAGAGATATGACCCTGAGGAAATTCCGGCTGGAGTTACTACCAGCCAACATCAGAGACCGGCAGCTGCCTGGCAAGAAGCCAAAGAAGAGGCTCTAATGATGTCCCATGCGATAAAACTCTTCTAAGAGGCCTGGGAGAAACATCATTTTTGTGAGCAGGGCTGAAAGAGAGGCTGATTTCCCTGATCAAGAAGAGAGATGCTCAGAGGACCTGTCTCACCCAGAGGGGGCTGGGGGCACACAGACTGATCAGGATGGGGGAGCCCCAGCAGCAGCAGCTGCACAAGCCCATCCGGGGGGGAGGGGGGCGCAGATGCCGAATGGCAAAAGTTCCTCCTCTTGGCGTGAAATTTGGAGGTGACACCAAGGAGCTAGGATTTTTCTTGGTCCAGGTCTGGAATTCCATGCAACAGTTTGGAGAGGATCTCCCCAATGAGGAAGCCAAGGTGAGTTGTTACCATGGCGTTGGAGAATAAGGAGGCAGCCTGGATGGTCGCTCTGCATAATCATATGAGCCAAGGTGGCGCAGTGGTTAAATGCAGCACTGCAGGCTACTGCTAGATCAGCAGGTCAGCGGTTCAAATCTCACCGGCTCAGGGTTGACTCAGCCTTCCATCCTTCCGAGGTGGGTAAAATGAGGACCCAGATTGTTGGGGGCAATATGCTGACTCTCTGTAAACCGCTTAGAGAGGCCTGAAAGGCCTATGAAGCGGTATATAAGTCTACTGCTATTGCTATTGCTATTGCTATAATGATGACTCCCCCCTGCTGAGGAATTATAATGGGTTTATGGCCATTCTGAGAAAATGCTTTGATGACCCGCTGACTGAGTAAGGCGAGAATCAAGATGAAAACTCTTACTCAGGGCAAAAGCCCAGTAGCTGAATACATCCAAGAGTTTCATGAACTGTCGGTGTATATGCGCGGATGGTCTGAAGAGGCTTTGATTGACAGTTTTATGGATGGCCTAAACCAAGATATTTACCAGAACTGTGTTAATGAGGGGGGGGGGGGCGCAACCTGCAACGCTAGTATGAATTGGCAGTAGATGTGGAGATCGACCTAGCCAGAGATAAATACCGGAAAGACTGTGATAAAGGTAAAAATCCCCCTCTCCCCCTCCCCCCAGAGGAGCCCCAAAGTGAGGAAAAAGTTGGTCTTCAAGCAAGCCCCGGTCTACTGCTTGTTTCCAATATGGGAAGGAGGGGCATCGTGCAGCAAATTGCTGCTCAAAAATTGGCTTTAAACCCCCTGCTGCTGGGGAGAGGAAGCCAGACAAACAAGCGAGGAAACGAAAGGACACCACCATGAAAGACCTGTTGAAGAATTCCCTCCCAACCAGGGGGAGGAAGAACCCTCCTTTCTCTCGGGGGAAAGTGAAACTGACTCCGATGATCATTTGGTAAGTCCCTGATCGGGCCCCATGACCATTCCAGTAGAACTTAAAGTGCCCTCTACTGGAGCCCAAGCAAAGATGCTGGCCCTTTTAGACTCTGGATGCACGGGTTGCATAATTAGCCCAGAAGTGGTGGAGAAGATGGGCTTAAGACTAAGGACTTTAAAAGTGCCCATTGCCTTTTGCCAGTTGGATGGGTCAGTAGCTCGGGGGGCTCCTGCCCATTTTGTAACTGAACCAGTAGAAATGTGGATGGGGGATCACCAAGAAACCTTAAGTTTCATCGTTGCACTTGGGATGGATCGGCCCCTCATACTAGGTTTATCCTGGCTATGGAAATGGAACACTTACATGAATTGGAGGAAAGGGTGGTTGCTCATCCATTCCGCAAAACCCCTGAGGGCAAGGAGAGGTTCTCCCACATAGCCAATGCTGAACCAAATCTAGCAGCTGCAGCACAGGAAAAAATTGAAGGGGAAAGAGAAAATCCCTAAAGAATATTGGAACCTAAAGGATGTTTTCAGTGAAAAGGCTTCTGATATATTGCCCACCCCCTCACCACGACCACACTACTGATTGTAGTATTGAGATCCTGCCAGGAGTGAAATTCCCCAAACCCCAGATTTATTCGATGACCCCAAATGAAATGGAGGAATTACAAAAGTTTATTGATAAAAACTTGAAAAGGGGGTTCATAGAACCAGCTAGACCATGGGTGGCCGCGCCTGTATTGTTTAGAGAAAAGAAAGATGACTCATTTCGTTTATGTGTGAACTATAAAAATCTTAATGAAATTTGCATGAAAAATGTGTACCCCTCCCGCTCATGAAAGACGTGTTGGCCCAGTTGGGAAAAGGAAATTTTTTCACAAGTTGGACCTAAGGGAGGCCTACTACAGAATCAGAATCAAAGATGGAGATGAATGGAAAACTGTTTTCAACTGCCCTTTGGGATGTTTTCAGTACAAAATACTCCTGTTTGGTCTGCAGGGGATACCAGCAGTCTTCATGCAATTAATAAATGAAGTTCTGCATGAACACCTGTACAAGGGTGTGTTATCCTACCTTGATGACATCCTTATCTATATGGAAACACGTGATGAACACATGATTTTAGTGTGATCACTCCTCAAAAAACTCCGGGCTGCTGAACTTTATGCTAAATTGTCTAAATGTGAATTTCATCAAGAGAAGATAGATTACCTAGGGTATCGTATCTTCCACAATGGCATCAAGATGGATCCAGCGAAAGTCCAGGTGGTCACTGAGTGGGCACCTCCTCGCATCCATAAGCAATTGCAAAGTTTTTTGGGATTTGCGAATTTTTGTCGTCAATTTATTCCCTCGTTCGCTAGCATTGCACTGCCCATTACAAATCTCCTAAAATCAAAAGGAGACACCAAGTCTAAACCAGGTAAGCCTTTGAACTGGACTAACTGGAATGTCAAGCCGCTTTCGAAAAATTGAAGGAACTTTTTGCAGCAGAACCTGTTTTGAAACACCTGGATATGGATGCACCATTTGTCATTCAAGCTGATGCCAGTGACATGGTGCTGGGGGCAGTATTACCTCAAATAAACGCTGATGGAAAATTGCAGCTGTGTGCTTACACCTCGCATAAGCTTACTGAGACAGAGAGGAGATGGGCTATATGGGAAAAGGAAGCTTTTGCTCTCAGATGGGCTCTGATAACCTGGTGACACTTCCTGGAGGGGACAAAACACCCTTTTGAGGTATGGAATGATCATAAGAATTTGGAAGCGTTGAAGACCTTGCGTAAGCTATCACCTAAACAAGTACATTTGGCACAGCACTTCAACCATTTCAACTTTACCCTCAAGTACATCCCGGGGGGGGGGGGGGAAGAGAACTTTATGGCTGATGCCTTGTCTAGGCTTCCCCAGTACAACAGCTCTAGGCTGAGTGTGGTTCATTCAGTCATCCCAGCAAAAATCTCGCTGCCCCCATGGTTACCAGGAGCCAAGGCCCGATGGACTTAGATGTCATGACGGACTTAATGAACAAACTCAAGGAGGGCCTTGAGTCCGATGACTGGTTCAAGAAAAATTCAAATGAATGCACCATGGAAGGTAGACTGGCTTGGGTAGGAGCTAAATTGTATGTTCCTGATAACCTGAAACTGGTTGTTCTTCAACGGCCCCAAGAATGGCGGGCCACTTTGGATTTCTAAAGACTTTGTATTTGATTAAGAGGCAATTCTGGTGGCCTTCATTGAAAAAAGTCATTGAGTCCTATATAGCCAGTTGTCCCGTCTATGCGGCCACCAAAAGACCACCGGGGAAGCCCCAGTGTCTTCTCCAGTGTTGCCCACCCTGAAGCACCATGGAAGGAAATATCTATGGATTTCATTGTAGAATTGCCAGAGAGTCTTGGAAATACTGTAATTTGGGTTATCACTGACCTGTTTTCCAAGCAAGTTCATTTTGTGCCTTGTTCCAAGATACCATCAGTGAAGTCGTTAGCTAAATTGTTTATTTCACATGTATATCGGTTACATGGAGTGCCTGAATGCATTATTTCAGATAGGGGGTCCAATTCACCTCCCTCTTTTGGAAGGAGTTCCTAAAGTTGATTGGCTCCATCCAGGGGCTAAGCTCCACCCACCATGCTCAAACTAATGGGGCTTGTGAATGGACTAACTCTGTTCTTGAGCAGTACCTCCAATGTTTCATTAATTGTCAACAGGATAATTGGGCTGAACTGTTACCACATGCTGAGGTGGCGTACAATAACTCTGTGTACAGTAGTATCGGCATGACTCCTTTTAAGGTTGTGTTTGGCCAGGACTTTGTTCCGATTCCTGAATTGCCTTGGGAAAGACTGCAAATTTTGTCCTTATCTGAGTAGAGTGATCAACTTCAACAGTTTTGGCCCATGACCCGCAAAGCTTTGGAGGCAGCCCACCAGGCTCACAAGAAATAGGCAGATAAGAAGAGGGCTAGATCGAAAGAATACAAAGTTGGGGATAGGGTGTTTTTGTCCACCAAGTTTCTGCAAACCACCCAAAAATTGAAGAAACGGTGGCCTAAGTATGTAGGTCCATTCCCCATTGTGAAAATCATAAATCCTGTACCCGTAAAATTGGAGTTGCCTAAGAGCCTTTGTAGGATTTACCCTGTGTTTCAGTGAACCTGTTGAAACCTGAGCACACTTCTTCCTTTCGTCCACCTCAACCTGCACCCCTGGCCTCTCTTCTTATTGAAGGAGAGCACCATTTTGAAGTTAAAGACATTTTAGATTCCAGGAAACATAGAGGTCGCGTTCAGTATTTGGAATCCTGGAAACATTTCCCCCCTTCCCATGCTGAATGGGTCGACAAATCTCATATTAGAGCTCCCAGACTTTTGCAGAAGTTCTATACCAAGTACCCTGATAAGCTTTGATGGGTTGATGGGTCTTTATTGTTGTATTGTATTGTGTTTTTTTTATGAGACATGGTAGCAGATGAGATATTTGAAAGCTGTGTGTTTCATTTTTGATCTGTTGGCATGTAAATCCTAAATTTTTGTCACTGTAGACATCAATTGCTAGCATGATAGCACAAATTCTGGACATTACATGAGGAATAGTATTGTCACCACTCATTTTAACACAATTTAATTAATAGAATGGTATATGAATTAAACTTCTTTGTGAGTAAAAAAAAACCCCAACCCTGTAGTTTTACAGAAAAAGATTGGTTTGATCAGGCAAGCTGTATGCAGTAGACGAAACAAGGCAATTGCAGTCACTTTAGCACTGTATATTAAAGTTTGTCAATTCACAAGATGCTAAGCATGACC
This sequence comes from Thamnophis sirtalis, assembly GCF_051295495.1. Taxonomy (NCBI): domain Eukaryota; kingdom Metazoa; phylum Chordata; class Lepidosauria; order Squamata; family Natricidae; genus Thamnophis; species Thamnophis sirtalis. Next base: position 114,773,882 of record NW_028261385.1, on the reverse strand, counting down.
ATCCACAGGGAGGGAAATGGTAAGACAACGATTGCAGACTAAACTCTCCCATTTTGTATTAGCACTGCACAACGTATCACATGTATAGATATATAGGGAGCAGAATTTGTAATGTTACAATATATATGGCATTGCTTTAATAAAATTTTGGCTTATTGCAAATTCCAGGCACTTAATAAGGTACTTGATAAATGTTGTTAATGCATCATTGATATCAATAAATCTTTTCCTGATTTAAAGCCATTTCAATTTGTAATTATGTAGCCGTGCTTGCAATTCTCAACTATACACTGATACCAATAAAGCTCATGTACATTTCAGTTTGGGCTCTTATATGCCTTATCTATTGAAGTAGTCTGAGATGTGAAAGGGGTTATTTGGTATCAATTTTATTTCCCCCTAAATTATGAACAGATAGAATTTTCAGAGGTTTAAAGGCAAGCAGGAGAAGATTCAGCTGGGATTGTATACAAGATTCAGGTATGTAATCAGAAATAAAACAGATTCATAAGTACTTCCAATTTTCCTAATACATACTCTCTGCTCTCTGCTCCACTATTCATCACAACTTTGGCCCCCACTGCACCTTTCCAGCCTCTTTCTGCTGGCTCTTCCACCTACCAATCATTATAGCATCTTCTCAGCAGCTTAGTTCCCTCCCATTTTTCTAGGATTGTCTCACTGATCTGCTCATTTCCTAATTTTTCCAATGTCCATTGCCCACTGGCCCACTGTCTTCTGAGCTTCTCAGAGTATACATGCTCATCCATTAATCTTCTTGGAGTACTTTTGTGAACTTGAAAACTCTTCTGATCTTGGAATTTTTCTACCATATTTTCCAGGCATTTGCCTGCTAACCTGCGGATCTTACCATCTTCCTAGAACCATCTGCCTTAAAATCCATTGAGCGTGACATTGAGATTTAGAACTTTGGATGGGACTAATACAGTATCAGGCAAGGTGAATTTCACTGTTGCCACAAAACCTGAAAGACCCTCCAGATCATATTTTGAGGATGCTCAGGGAGATAATTACAGAGAAGAGAATTTTCTATTGTAATTACTGAAACTGTTCTAGCAGAAATAGACAACTGGATCCCAAGACACAACTTTATTTTTTTCACCATACTAGAACTTGAGAAGAATGAAATACCAGGATTATATGAAAATATTTTTTAAAAGATGCAGAAACAATTTAATTAGATAACTCCAAGCATTGCCATAATGATTATCTTATAGATGAGATAGTAGAACAGTCTTAGAAATGCCGTAGCGTCTCCTGTCAAAATGTGTTGATGATGTAGCTGAGATATTGCAGATTTCTTGCAAAATGAAACACAGGACAGCAAAGCAATGATAAAATGCAAGGCATATTCAAATCTAGAAGTGAATTTCTCTATATGAATAGGAATGTAGGTCTTGGATCCAGCATTCATCTATATCATATGTGTTTTTATATTTGGAAGACCAACTTCTGAAATAGAGACTAATTATTCAGAAATCATTCATTTCTATCTCAAATGATTACTGAAAGTTTTCCACCATTTTTAAGAATGTCTCCAGAAATCCGCTATACGAAAGTCAATTTTGGATAACTTTCCATTTCTGCACAGATAGATGCCACTCACTGCTGCTGCTACCATGGTGAGGAAGAGGCCTCTATTGATCACCTTTAACAACAATGAAAATTTTGAATTTTAGTAAACGATCTGAAAAATATTTCAGGGGGAAACAATTGCAATTATTTTGCCAACATTTTTAGTAAGACTTAAATCTGGCTATTTAAGGTTATTTTTCTGAACACACATCAATGCCAGTCCCAAAGAAATTTAGGTTTGAATTCAACTAGCATTTCTTGCATCTTTAATTACCATTTTTATTTCTTTGTTATATTGCTTTCTGTTTTCATCTGTCTCACCATGAATCTGGCAAGATATGGCACAAGGGAATCTGATGGTGCTGAGCAAATAACTATCCTACTTCATTAGTTCTCTCAGAATTGTTTGGTGAAGTTGGGCTCACATTCCAGGAAGGAAGGGAGTCCTGGAAGGAAGAGATTTCAGGGCAACCTTAGATACCCTGCTTATCCTGAACAGCCTCAGGACTCACAAATTCTAGCTAGGGGATTATATGTAGTGGTTGTCCTGGATGTGTGTCTGGTCATGCTCTCCATCCTGGTGAACAAAGAGGGGATGAGTCAGGTACGACCTATAGGTCTACTGGGAAACTATTTGCATCTTTACAGTATATATAATTTGATGGTACTAGATATTCCAAATTTTCATTTTTATCCAATCTAAAGTGAAGATAGATATACTTCTCAACTTTTTTCTATGCATTTGCTACAACAATAAAAGTTTGATGTAGCTCAGGAAAATGCATCTGAATTTAATTTACCTTATTCTGCCATTTCCATCTTTGCACAGCTTCATGGTATCGGATTCTGGAGAATGTTACCTGAAGGAGATTACAAAATCAATACCCGACCCTGGGGGTATCCCAGAAGAAAAAAGTGGATAATTAGGAGAAAAAAATACATGAAAAATCCTGCAGTATTAAGTGTTAGAGTCTCACCATAGTATACAGAGGAATGATGATAGAGGGCAGGAAGGCATGAAGCCAATTGTCTATATGCTTTCGGAAAATGAACCACCTTGAATTCACACGTTCCCGCATCTGAAATCAGAAAGAGATAGATTTGCATTTGGTGGCATTGCCTATAATTCAATGGCCAATCAAATATTCTTTAACTTACCTCTATATAATTATACATGGCTAAATCTGAAATTGCATGGTCGTCAGGTACCCTCAGCTCCGAGAACATTGGAAGGCAAATGCCTAAGGAAAAAGCAGGGACAACACAGGCCTTCTTCAGAGAGAAACTTTGATATGCCACAGAAGATGCAAATAGAAGTTGTAGCTAGTTGCCATTCCCCAATAAGCAGTGGTTACGTGCTTTTTCATGTTTTATTTATAGCTTTATGAGCATACAGTGTCTAAAGATACAATCTGTGAAGTGTTTATAGTAATATTCTACTGCAATCCTTGTCAATTCAGATTCTGCAAGAGATTGCAATAAAAAAAATTATCATATTAAAAAAACTTTGCATGTCACATAATACCTGTGCTTGCAGTGTTGGAAATTTTTATAGACCATGACTTAGCTGCTGGCCTGCCACTTTGCTGTTGCTGATTAATAATGTCTACTGTATAATTTTGTAACTGTTACTTTATATTTGAGCCTCATGTCACACACTAAGAAACATTTTTTCAAAGTTTTGTATAAAGTTGTCTATATTTTATACAAGACTTTTAATAGCTTCACTATTCAATATTGTCCATATTTTTTCATAGTCAGCCTTTTATTTTAAAAAATGGAACGAGATTACCTTTACACAAATTAAATTTAATTAGCTTAAAAAGTATTTTAATTTCAAAAGTTTAGTATGTGTGCCTTGTAAGTTTTTAAAATGTATGAAAGGAAAGATTTTAAGAATGATAGATAACCTTGCAAAAGTGGTTTTTTTCATGAAAGGGCTAAATTTTTTAGTTTAAATGAGGAAAAACTTTTTACATAAATCATTAGCATCTTATTCAGAAGAAATTTGTGATAAGACTTAGGTTTACTTGTATGTGTTTTAAAAAATCAAGCAGGATTTTTTTTTAAAGAAAGGAAAAAAATGAAGTTCCATCTACTTATATTACTGACTTACATTAGACTTCACATCCTTTCTGGTAGAGGAGAAATCAAACAAAAAACCAGAGCTACAAAAAAAGACCACCAGAGCTCCATTCCAAAGACCACCAACAATTATTACTGTATTAGACTATTATACCTACAACTTACTGACCACACTAATGTACCATGAGCTGTAAAAAAATATTTTTATGCAGGGGTTCCCTAAGACCTGACAGTTTTTTTAAAACAAGATTGAGAATGGCCTCAGTCACTTTCTTTCAGCTCCACCCCCCCTCACAAGATTGTTATTGTGGAAAAAATTGGAGGCAGAAGCATCATGCATACTTGTACAAAATAAAGGCAATAGATAATTCGAGCAAATAAATAGATTTCTCAGGGTTGTTAAATACAAGGCCACTTTCTAAAAGCTAGGGCTTAGACAACTAAACTAGTTGTGTCCTTATATTTTGCTGAACACAATGTTGACTTAAATAAGACAAGAGCTGCCAGATTGGATTGCTAAATTCCAAATTACTACTGCTTCTTGCCTGACCTTACTTTCTCTGTTTCTGTTATTCTGGGGATTCAATGCCATTCTGCCTATTCTTACCCTACTGAATGTCCCATGGCTATTCCAATTTCTGCCAGCTGAAGCCACTCATCACAGCACTGCCATTCCTTTGCAGTGTTTATCAGCTGCAGCTTCCTCTCCATTCACCCTATACTTTTACCCAGGTTTTTACAGCTTTTTCAACTGTCACATATTGCAGGCATGGAAGAAGGGCATAGGCTGAAACAAGAGTTGGTCAGAATTGCTCCTCTTCATTTTTCCTCTATGCCTGTAATTTGCCCGACAGATAATTTTTGGATAAGAGCTTCCCACTCTTTCAAAGCCCACTAAGCAGTGCTATTATGTATCCCACCAACAGATATCACTCAGTGAAAGGGAAGTAAAGGCAGGGAAATTCACCAAAGACTTTCTTAAATTGACTCCACTCACTCACTCACACTGGCTCATCTCTGTTATTGTACTGAAGCAGAAGAAGGGGCTGAACTAAGAAGAAGCAGGGGATTGGACTAGAAGACCTCCAAGGTCCCTTCCAACTCTTATTATTCTATGTCATATGTTCTAAGGTGCTACTTGTCACCTTCAAAGCCCTTCATGGTAGTGGATCTGGGTACTTGAGAGACCGCTTACTGCCAATTACCTCCACTCGACCAATTAGATCCCATAGATTAGGCCTCCTCCGAGTTCCATCTGCCGGTCAATGTCGACTGGCAACCACGCGGAGGAGAGCCTTCTCGGTGGCAGCTCCGACCCTATGGAACGATCTCCCCGTGGAGATCCGTACCCTCACCACCCTCCAGACCTTCCGCACAGCCCTTAAAACCTGGCTATCCCATCATGCCTGGGGTTAAAGACCGTAACCCACCCGAATTGTATGAATGTTGTGCTTTTAATGATGTACTGTCTTATGTGTTAATCTGTTTGTTTTCCCCTCCTTTCGAATTGTAAGCCGCCCTGAGTCCCCCCAGGGAAAAGGGCGGCATATAAATAAACTACTCCAAACTCCAAACTCCTAAGCCTCAGCTACTAGAGCAGTGCAATTTATGCCGGCCTCCATTTCTGATGACTGAAAAACTAGAGGATAATATGTTAATGAAGCTTGGGGAAGAACTCATGACCTTTATTCAACACCTCCGTTCATAGAAAACAGTAACATTAGGGTAGGATAGGATTATTAATTACATTGAACTAACTACAAACCAAACCAAAGGGCAAATATCTAATGTTTGTCTGTAGAACAGTCTTAAGGCAGTTCCAGATTATAAATACAAACAAAAATGAGATAAAATGAAATACAATATGTTAAATTATCAGAACACGCTCACATGATTAATGAAAAACAGTTTGGTCTAGTTTAAAAATAGTTTGCTAAAAGAGGAATTTCTGCTGGCAGAGAGATCATATTTGTCATTGTCTTTAAAAAGTACAGTATATAACAGGGGGGAGGGGGGAGGACTTTGAGGGCCAAAAAACTGAGATATCATGGGGTTAGCATAAAAACATGGAGTCAATTTATTTGCTTTAGATCAGGGGTATTAAACTCCCGGCACGTGTGCCGGATGCATCACGTGCTGGCCACACCCACCCCTGGTTTAGCGAATGGGAAAAAAGTCCTGATATGATGACGTGACAAAGTGAGTTTGACTTTAGATTATTTAATGCATATATTACAGAGTAATTCACAATGTTACTCACAGTACACATAATAAAGAGGAGACCCTGAATGACTTATAAAAATTATCATGGTAAGTAGCCAATTATGGTGTGCTTCATGTTACAATTCCTTCTTATCACTGCTGATGGGGGAAACAATTGTTTTCCCCACAGAATAATCCTTCAAACCTGTAAATTGTAATACTGGTAACTTAATATCAGTTATCTCAGAAAGATGCTTTCCATTTCAGGAGCAATCACAGTCCTTGTCTCCTTTACACATACATGGAGCACCTATCTGACTTTACAATCTGCCTAGCACAGGGAGGTTGGGAGAGTTGATTTTTTTTTTTTGCAGAAGGAGAAGACACACCCTAAATGGATGAGGGAATAGATGATAGAGATACTGAACTCATTTCACATAAAGCCATTTTAATTTGCATTTGCTAGAATATTGTTTTTTCTATCTCATAGCCACTTACAGAGGTCATTCTGAAATTGGTCCATCAGCTCATCAAAGACTAGACAGTCTTCAAATCCCTGGGGGGGAAATGTAAGGAAAGTAAGAACCTAATTTTAAGTAGTAAATTCTAATTCCATGGGTATTGCATTGGGGAAAACATAGAAATGTATGACCTAGTTAGTAGGTGCCAAATTACTTTTACAGTTTTCAAATAATAAGTTTATCACACCTCAGGTAACACCTCAAACCTTTATGCTTTGTTCTTTCTGGCCCGTTAAAACAATTAAATGTTCAATTATAAATATTTAACTCAGAATTAAGAAAGCAGAAGTGATTAACTCAACTTTAATAAATCAGAAATGGAAGGCATTTGAGGAGACTGCTCAAAGGCTGCCCTCAAAACCTCAGAGGAGCCAGGAAGTTTGGCCTGTTAAGTATCACTATTGTTCACGATAATATTTCTATTGTTAGATTTAAAGAGAGATCAGTACATAAGAACATCTCTGAAGCTTGTTTTTACTGTTTTTGATGAATTTGCTGTTTTGTTGTTCTTAATCATTCTGTGCACAGCTCCGATCTATTTAATTCTTTGTAATCTTTTGTCCCACCGCTCTGATTGCTCTTGAAGCAGACATCCTTTGTCTTCTAGGCTTGCTGGCTTTCTTACTCCAAGACCTAGTTGTTCTTCACCAGGGTTGCCACGGGAGTAATTCCCAGAATCATGCTTATGATATTTGTCTAACTCTGACTCCTTTCTGCTGTAATACCTATCTCGACAAGTTGGTAGAACTAGAATCTTTACTTGAGTCATCTTCCTGCTTCATTTACCTAGAAAGACCCATTTGCTGCATCAAAACCGGACTTTAAACCAGTTTAAAATTTTGTTCTATATCTGATGTAGTTTTTACAGCTAGTTTCCTTATTACTGGTCCTGAAGATAGATGTGAACTATGTCCTCTGTATTTCCCACTGTGGGAACTAGAGTCAAGCAATGTAGAAAATTTTCTAGGAAACTATTATTAATACAATGCCCATATATAGTTGTAGTTTTATCCACCCCACCTAATACGTATTAAGCTTCTGATCAGTTTCCCTATGATAGTTATCACTGCTTGTTAAAGAAATACCTGAGGTACTTTTATTTAATTTAGATTTGTATCTAAAAACAGATTGTATCCTGTATAAAATATACTATTTTAAATCTCTGCATTTCTCCTTTCTCTGGAACTGGTAATTATAGCCGAGGTGGCGCAGTGGTTAAATGCAGCACTGCAGGCTACTTCAGCTGACTGCAGTTCTGCAGTTCGGCTGTTCAAATCTCACCGGCTCAGGGTTGACTCAGCCTTCCATCCTTCCGAGGTGGGTAAAATGAAGACCCGGATTGTTGTTGGGGGCAATATGCTGACTCTGTAAACCGCTTAAGAGGGCTGAAAGCCCTATGAAGCGGTATATAATTGCTATTGCTATTGCTATAACCATTCTTCCTCTATTTCTTTTCCACTTCATACTTGTAATCTTCCATTGAGGTCTAGATTTTGCATCTGCATCTCAAACATAGCCAGTCCAGAAAGGAAAAAAACCCAAAATCTTGGCAGCAGAAGCTACACCAATACTCTACACTCACATCCTGAACTTCCTGCCATATCACTACTCTAGTGCTATCTTTCATTACTTTTTGGTGGCTCTTTCTTTTCCACTCTTCCCATGCTAGGAGTAACATACAATCATTTCCTTTGTATGCAGTAACCCTTGTTTTTCTAAGCCAAAGTCCCATGATACCTTGGTTCAAATTCCCCAAGATAGCCCCAAACTAAACCAAACAACACAACTAGGAATTGAATCCTTCTGATGATTCAGGAACAATAGTCACTATAAACAGCAGACAGGCACTGAGCAGCTAGAGGTTGATATAGAACTTATAGTCCCTCCTACTCCAAATCCATTGTGTTCTTTTCCCACATCTCCCTCTCTTTAATGAAGTCTTTGCATTCCTGTTCTCATGCTCACTTTGTTAATGGATGTGGCATGTTTATATTCTCTACATTCCTGCTCCAAGTCTCTCCTGGCCTAAGAACATCCTGACACCATCTCATAATCCCTTTGCCCTAATTACTTGGCAGCTTTCCCCTTATTCTCATCCCCCTTTTCCCTTGCTGTGTGAGCAAATGCAGAGGAAATGGGGCACTACTTTTTTTTTAAATTGGCCAGCTCCTTATCCACTCCTTCAGATCAGCAATGAAGATACTTCTGCAATTATCTGAAACTGCTGCAGAAGGTGGAAGCTGATAGCTTCAAAGAAGCGCTCTTTATTGAGAAACACAAAACGACAAAAAATTTCAGTTGCAAATATTCTTTGACTTACAGCATTCATGCCTTGGCCATAAAAGGGTACAACAGCATGTGCAGCATCTCCCATTAGCACGCATTGAGAGCCAATGTGATACGATGAACATTTCACAGAGACCATTGCCTGAGCTGGTAGCACAAAGTAATCTTGCATCAGTTCGTGCCTGAAATTTCAAAGTGCTGTATCACTGATTAAATGCTAAGTAAACATTAACATTTGATAACTGATTGGAATATGGATATTTTGAAAGCTGCAAGGAGAATGGGAAGTGGGGTTTTGGCATAACCATTTCTTAGATATCCAACAAGTAGCAATGTATACATAAGTTCAGAACTTCAAAGAAAAATTAAAGATCATAAATACATACATATATGCTTACATACATATTGTATATTTCAAATGAAAAAAAATATTATAATTTATAATAAATAATAATAATATTATATTATTCAGATGTATGACTGAGCTCCTAAGGATTTTCTGTATTGTCTTAAACTATTCTTATTGTTGAACTGCATTACCATATAACATTGAAAAAACACCACTAATTAATTATTAATTATTTAATTTATTAATTATTATTAAGTCCTAATATAAAGTAAAAATTCAACAAAATATACAAGTTAGAGTTGAAGGACAACTGGACTTGGTAGGTGGTTGTTTTGATCTTTACTTGCTTTTTAAATATTCAAACAGACTTTTGTTTTATTTTTCTGACCATCCTGGATTGCAGGACAATTTACAGAAAACCCAACTCAGAATCTTTTTTTTAGAGTGAAGACTAAAGTAATAAGTGGAAATTAATGCACAATGGTAAGCATTGCACAAAGAACAGTAACAATGGCTTTCATGTTATCATAATCTCTCCAAGAGCTTGCTCTGTCATGTGCTGTAGCACTGATGCTTAGATGCTTTTATTCTTAGATTAGGACTTGTTTTGTTTTGTTTTGATTTGATTTATAGTATACAGATTGAAACTTACTCTCCTATTAGAGGAATTGAGTCTGGAAAATAAGTTTTGAAGAAATTCAGCACTTGCTCTCCTGTGGCAAGCTTTTCAAAATCATCAAAGGGCATGAAGAGTGTACAGGTGAATGATTTATCCTATGGATTAAAATGGTTAAATTACATGAAAACTTGAAAAGAATTTTGATTCAGTCCAATCCTAAAACTAAGTTCCTTGCAAAATAAAGAACACACACACACACACACACACACACACAGGCACACACATTCAGTTTTGTCACTTATTTGAATACACACACACATACATATATACATATATTCAGGAGTGGGTTCCGGCCACCATTACTACCATTTTGGTTGTAAAAATTTTTGCTTTAATGGCAGATTGGCAATGAGCTGAAGGTAATCTCTTAGGGACATAGGAAAATGATGCTGCCAGGGCATGTTAGCACTATGATTAAATGCAAGTGGAGAGATACCCACAAATTTTTATGTGTCATCTTGGTGAACCTGCAGATCATTAAATGGATGAGATGTTAATCATATTTCAAGGATTTAGAGTCTATTGGTTTAGAAATGGAACAGGCATTCAAAAATGAAATATTTATTGACCGAGTGGCTATTGATGCTCCCTCCCAAGGATGGTCCAGCTATTCCATCTCTCAGCCTGGGGGGGTGAAATTATACGCCCCTCAGAGAGGGCTCGCAATTTGGGAGTCCTCCTGGATCCGCAGCTGACTCTAGAACATCATCTGTCAGCTGTGACCAGGGGGGCCTTTGCCCAGGTTCGCCTGGTGCACCAATTGCGACCCTATCTGGACCGGGAGGACTTTCGGATAGTCACTCACGCCCTCGTCACCTCAAGACTGGATTACTGTAACACGCTCTACATGGGGCTGCCCTTGAAGAGTGTTCGAAGACTTCAGCTAGTCCAGAATGCAGCCGCACAAGCGATTGTGGGTGCACCTTGGTACACCCACGTTACACCTATCCTCCGCGAGCTGCACTGGCTTCCCATTGGTCTCCGGACATGCTTCAAAGTGCTAGTCGTTACTTTTAAAGCCCTACATGGTATCGGACCTGGTTACCTGAGAGACCGCCTCCTGCCAATCACCTCCCAAAGACCTATTAGATCCCACAGACTAGGCCTCCTCTGGATTCCATCTGCCGACCAATGTCGGCTGGTGACTTCCCGGGGGAGGGCCTTCTCTGTGGCTGCTCCTGCCCTATGGAACGATCTCCCCGTTGAGATCCGGACCCTTACTACCCTTCCGGCCTTCCGCAAAGCAACTAAGACCTGGCTGTTCCGGCAGGCCTGGGGCTGTTGAATTATCCAGCCCCATCCGATGTTATGACTGTTGCTGAATTTTTAATTGTTGTTTTTATTTTTGTACCCCCTTCCCTTTCTTATTGTTAGCCGCCCTGAGTCTCCCGGGAGTTGGGCGGCATACAAGCCAAATAAACCTAACCTAACCTAATCTAACCTGCTTGCCCATTTTTGAATATCAACCATCAGCAAACGAGTGCCTATGGTGTAAAAGAAAATGACATTTTAAAATACCAGCTCCAAAACCGTCTGTTAGAAGCTAAGAGTGTACACAATATCGATACCATCTGAGCCACAGGCAGAGATAAAGGATGGACTAGGTCAATCTAATCTATCAAGTCTGCGAAGAAAAACAAGTTGAGCAATGACATAATCCCTAATCCAATCAGTTGAAAATAAAGCCAGAAAAGATAAGGGTCAACAAAGAGAAATCTGATCTTTTCTAACCTCTGAACCACATATCTTCTATTCTGAATTACCAAAGGGTGACTTATGTTTGTTTTATTGATTTTTCAGGCAGCTCTCTAGTGATATACTGTATAATATAGCAGGAGAACATCTAAAGTCAGGAAAGAAAATAAATCTTTAGAACAGCTTCATTACTAAATCACGCCTGTCCAAGCTGGATGGAATAGCAAAAGCTCTTTTTCAATAGCAAAGTTGGTTTTGGCTGTCATTTTTTTTTTTTTTTGACAAGAGGCTATCTTTTGGAAGGAAGAATGGGACACAATAGGTAGTAATGGCTGATATTTAACTCTATCTGTTACACTCTTCCTTCACTACAAAAAAGGACCATTCAAACCTTGTTGTTTTCTAGAATATGCTGTACTGCAACATAGAGAAAATAGAAACTTCTGAACTCTTGTATAATAATCAAGCTTTTAAAATAACAATTCTGATGATTGAAGTTAATTTCATATCTTAGTACAGCATGCAGGTGATGCTTCTTTTCCTCCACTTTGTGACTCCTCCGAAAGACAAGTCACCCTTCAGGCTGTAATGAACTATGCTGGCAATGCTTTCATATAAGAGAGAACAATTATGAATGAGTAAATCCACTCAGGCAGTTCAGTAGTTGGAGGAGTCAGAAATTACCTGCCAATAGCAATAAGAGAGGATATAAGAATGGGAATGAACTACATGAACCATGAATGGAGTGTAGAAATGGAATTTGTATCAGTAAAAATTTAGACATGCAATTCCAGGCATGCAGTCCATAATAATGTATGCTTCCAGGAAGTCAACATTGACTGAAACTGATTGCCAGACCAAATCCAAATTCCAGAATGTCAAAGATGAAAGATGCATTTAGGGTTTCTTACCAGGTTTGGCAGTGCAATCATCATGAATGTGTTCCTAGGCCAAATGTGAAGATAGTTTGGCTCCATTGCAAACTAAAAGACCCAAAAAAGTAATGGAAAGATATCTGTCAATGCCAAAGTGTCTCATGAACTGGGAACAGGAGAAACAAGTTCACGGTTAATTTTAACTACCTACATCTCCATTTTTTGGAGGAATTTTCAGTTCCAGGTATCCATGTGGAATATATACTTGGCTGTAATCAAACCGTGTTTGTCTCATAAACTGCTTCCTAACTGTGGAAAAGGCTCCATCACAGCCCACAATTAAGTCACAGGTGACTTCTTTAGTCATTTGGTCTGATCTTTAAGAAAACACAAAAAGTACCATTAGTATGCGTGCTCAGGTATTAATAAATATTGTGGTATATTGTGTGATGATTGAACATGACTTCTGTTTGCTTAGATCTCCCTTGTAACACTAAGTTTAAAAAAATGTACTTTTCTCCTACTTGACTCCTTCAGATTTGGGGAAAAGGAAGTAAGTAAAGCTATTTCTGAAATAAAAATGTTGACATCTGAAAGTAACTCTAAAAAAATTCAAAAATCCTGGCTTTTAAAATTTATATTTTAATGTAACAAATGGTACTGTACATGTCATTAGATTTTATTCTCAATAAAATCAGGTTTTAAAAATCAAGTATAAATTTTTGAGTCCTATATTCCAATTCCCATATTATTCATAATGGTTTTTGTGTGAGATGATCTTTTCAAATTCCCATTCAAATATGTTTCCATACATTTCATCTTGTATTTTTATTACAAGAAGAAGAGACTAAATAAATGCATAAAATTGGTGCTTTACATTAGGGTTTATTTATTGAAAAAACTCATAATCTCCTGAAAATATAAATCATCATTCAAGTAAAAAAATAATCCTGAATTCAGCAGAAGCCCCTCCATCCAAGAGGTTATATTGCCAGGAGTTTATGAAGTGCAGCCTTCTGGTTGTTGATTAAACATTTTGTTATGTTTGTTAATTTAGGTTAAATTGTTAATCTTTGCTAACTTGGGGGTAGGGAACCTAACAATTTTTCAATTCACACAAATACAGGTCCCACAACAGTTGGAAAGAGTCAGTGTGGCCTATTGTTTGGGTACTGGTTAATGATTAGAGTGTGCTGGGAAAATCGGAGCCATTTGATTACCCTGAAAAGGTCAGTAGCCCTGAGTCTACATTGCAGTGAAGCAGTTTGTGCTCAAAGTATAACTTAACATTGGGATACTTCTCAGCAGCTGTAAATAGAGGAAAAAGAAACAACATGAAATCTAAACATATATATATATATATATATATATATATATATATATATATATATATATATATATATATATATATATATATATATATATATATATATATATATATATGTGTGTGTGTGTGTATATATATATATATGTATGTGTGTGTGTGTGTGTGTATGTATATATATATATATATGTATGTGTGTGTGTGTGTGTGTATATGTGTGTGTGTGTGTGTGTGTGTGTGTATATGTGTGTGTGTGTGTGTGTGTGTGTGTGTATATTGTTTTTTAATTTGTGCTGATAAATAAATAAAGGGAGACTAGTATAGATCTATTTCAAGCTATTTCGCTCTCATCAGCTAGCCATTTGGGTTTCAAATCCCAGTAAGGGTATGACTAGCTGATGAGAGCTAAATAGCTTGAAATAGATCTATACTAGTCTCCCTTTATTATTTATCAGCACAAATACAACACACACACACACACAAACACATACACACACACACACACACAGATACAGTGGAGCAAAAAAGTATTTAGTCAGCCACCAATTGTGCAAGTTCTCCCACTTAAAAAGATGAGAGAGGCCTGTAATTGACATTATAGGTAGATCTCAACTATGAGAGACAAAATGAGAAAACAAATCCAGACAATCACATTGTCTGATTTGGAAAGAATTTTTTTGCAAATTATGGTGGAAAATAAGTATTTGGTCACCTACAAACAAGCAAGATTTCTGGCTCACACAGACCGGTAACTTCTTCTTTAAGAGGCTCCTCTGTCCTCCACTCATTACCTGTATTAATGGCACCTGTTTGAACTTGTTAGCAGTATAACAACCTCAAACAGTCACACTCCAAACTCCACTATGGTGAAGACCAAAGAGCTGTCGAAGGGCACCAGAAACAAAATTGTAGACCTGCACCAGGCTGGGAAGACTGAATCTGCAATAGGCAAGCAGCTTGGTGTGAAGAAATCAACTGTGGGAGCAATAGTTAGAAAATGGAAGACATACAAGACCACTGATAATCTCCCTTGATCTGGGGCTCCATGCAAGATCTCACCCCGTGGGGTCAAAATGATCACAAGAACGATAAGCAAAAAAAACCCGGGAACCTGAATGACCTGCAGAGAGCTGGGACCAACGTAACAAAGGCTACCATCAGTAACACATTACGCCGCCAGGGACTCAGATCCTGCAGTGCCAGACGTGTCCCCCTGCTTAAGACAGTACATGTCAGGCCCCTTCTGAAGTTTGCTAGAGAGCATTTGGATGATCCAGAAGAGGACTGGGAGAATGTCATATGGTCAGATGAAACCAAGGGAGAACTGTTTGGTAGAAACACAACTCGTCATGTTTGGAGGAGAGAGAATGCTGAGTTGCATCCAGAGAACACCATACCTACTGTGAAGCACGGAGGTGGCAACATCATGCTTTGGGGCTGTTTCTCTGCAAAGGGACCAGGACGACTGATCCGTGTACAGGAAAGAATGAATGGGGCCATGTATCGTGAGATTTTGAGTGCAAACCTCCTTCCATCAGCAAGGGCATTGAAGATGCAACATGGCTGGGTCTTTCAGCATGACAATGATCCCAAACACACCGCCCGGGCAACGAAGGAGTGGCTTCGTAAGAAGCATTTCAAGGTCCTGCAGTGGCCTAGCCAGTCTCCAGATCCCAACCCCATAGAAAACCTTTGGACGGAGTTGAAAGTCTGTCTTGCCCAGCAACAGCCCCAAAACATCACTGCTCTGTGTGCCAACCTTGTGAAGACTTACAGAAAACATTTGACCTCTGTCATTGCCAACAAAGGATATATAACAAAGTATTGAGATGAACTTTTGATATTGACCAAATACTTATTTTCCACCATAATTGGCAAAAAAAATATCTTTCCAAATCAGACAATGTGATAGTCTGGATTTGTTTTCTCATTTTGTCTCTCATAGTTGAGGTCTACCTATGATGTCAATTACAGGCCTCTCTCATCTTTTTAAGTGGAAGAACTTGCACAATTGGTGGCTGACTAAATACTTTTTTGCCCCACTCTGTGTGTGTGTGTGTGTGTGTGTGTGTGTGTGTGTGTGTGTGTGTGTGTGTGTGTGTATATATATATATATATATATATATATATATATATATATATATATATATATATATATATATATATATATATATATATACACACACACACATATATATATACATACATACATACATACATACATACATACACACAAGAATATATATATATATATATTCTTAGAGATATAATAACTGTTCACAAGAATAGTTCTGTAATAGTTTTATAGAATGTGCTACATTTTCTAATCACTTTTTCTCACCCAGTCCATTCACTAAGATCCCTGTAGTTAGATATGGATAATTTGCAGAGGTGGGTTGCTCCTGGTTTTACTACCTGTTCCCTTAGTGCGCGCTTTGCTAGCCATTTAAAGCAAAATGACTGGATAAACTCTCTGTCTTGTAGTTACTGAGATGTTTAGCTTGCCTGATCTTGTGGAGGTGTACCTTGAAGGAGTATTTAAAACTAAGAACCTGGCAGCTGGTTGACAAACAGCAGAGAGCTAATGGGTTTTAAGAGTTGGTGTCTTCAGAGACTTTATTGAGGTGCTGATTTTGAGTCCCTCTCTCTTTCTACACAGCATGCATTTACTGCTTATAGTCTTTGCTCCTGCAAAAGGAGATGAAGACACTCATTTTTCAGTAAATAGCCATTCCATCCTTCTTATATTTTGATTCTATCTGTGTAATGATGATTCTACCTCAAACATAACATAATTTTAAATATGATAAATTGAGAAAGGATCAAAACAGATTAAGCCACACTTACCAGTTAATAACTCCTTATTCAAATTTGCTCTATCTATAGAGAGAATATACTGTTTAAAAACAAACAAAAACAAAATAAGGCAGAGAACATTTTATATGTTTAACTATATGAATATAGCCTTGTACAATACACTTTTCCCAATATTTTAGCAATATAAATCTTGGATTCTTTTCATGAGCAGAGGCCATGGTTACTAAAAGTCCATCCCAAAAAAGTATCTCTGGATGTGCTGGAGGACCCCATATTTTCAAAAACTCTGAGAACAGTGCTGATAGGAATATGATTTCCAGAGTCAATCTTGTTTGTAAAATAGGAAGGGTAAAGGAAGTCACAACACAGACCATAGCAAGTGAGGCTACAAAGACATGAAGGAAGCCAAAAATTAGAAGAAGCATCTCCAAATACCATACATAGAAGAAGGCAATAGAAGAGCTCTTCTGTATTTTTACCAAGAGAACCATATGCATATGGCTGAAACTTCAGGCAGGTTTAGACACCAGCTGGTGAGACATTATCACCCCTACATCAGAAGGAACTGTTTTAGATATTTGGGAGGAATATTGAATATTCACAGGTAAATCTTGAAGTGATGAACTCACCAGATCAGAATGGCAAGCATACCTAGTGGTGGCGCAGTGGTTGGAATGCAGTACTGGAGGGCTAACTCACTACTCACTCCAAGAGTTCAGTTGTGAGAGGCTAAATGGTTGACTCAGCCTTCCATCCTTTTGAGGCTGGTAAAATGAGAAGCCAGATTGTTGTGGAAAATATGACAAGGTTGCCCACTATCACTGTTACTTTTTGTCTTAACATTAGAAGTTTTAGATAGAAAGATTAGAGAAGAAGAAGAAATAAAAGGAATGAAAATTAAAAAAGAAGAATACAAGCTACAAGCATTTGCAGATTATTTGGTTTTTATTCTTGAAGGTCCACTAGAGACAGCACCTAAATTGTTAGAAAGAATAGAGGAGTATGGAAAAGTAGCAGGTTTGAAAATAAATAAAGACAAAACAAAGATTTTGACAAAGAACATACCATTAAGACAAAAGGAAGAGTTGGTGGAAGCTTTCAGATTCAAATCACAAGCAAGGTTAAGTATTTGGGGATATACTTATCAGCTAGATGCAGCACTCTCAAGGAGGACAATTATACTAGACTAAGCAACAAATTGTGACTGACTTGATGAAATGGGAAAACCTACAACTATCAATGATAGGAAGAATTTCTACAATTAAAATGAACATTTTACCCAGAATCTTATACCTGTTCCAGACAATCCCAATCAGATTGGCCAAGGACTTTTTTGAAGATCTAAATAAAATAGTTTTGAAGTTTATTTGGCAAGGGAAAAAAGCAAGAATAAAACTCAAATTGTTACAAGATGCTAGAACAAGAGGAGGATTGGGTTTACCTGACTGGGAGTTATATTATCAAGCAACAAACCTGATGTGGATTAACAAGTGGATAACACTAAAAAAAACTCTAGATTATTGAATGTAGAGGGTCATGATTTACTGTTGGGATGGCATGCTTTTTTATGGTATAAGGGAATTAAAGCACATGGTTATTTTAGAAGACATTATATAAGGGAGGCTTTGCTATTAAATTAGGAAAAGGTTAAAAGATTACACTCCTTAAAAACTCCAGTCTGGATATCAACTATTGAAGCATTTTCATATTCAATAATATATAAAAAGGAACAAACAGTTAGATAGGTTGAAATACTGAATGCAGAGGGTGAACTCAAATCTATCCAAGAGTTGAAACAAGAAGGAATAGAAATGAATTGGTATTCCTATGTACAGATACAATCTAGATATAATGAAGATAGAAAATCAAAAGGTCTTTACAACAAAATGATTGAGTTACATAAAATTTTAACAGGTACTGATGAAAAAGTAATTTAAAAACTATATGGATATTTATTAAAGGTTAAATTATAAGAGGAATAAGTTAAAGAAACCATGATAGCTTGGGGAAAAAACTTTGGGCAAGGGATTGATTTAGAGAAATGGCAGAAATTGTGGCCTCAAAATTATAAAATGACAATGTCAACTGCATATAGAGAAAATTTGTATAAGATGTTTTACAGGTGGCATCTACCCCCAACGAGAATTGCAAGAATGTCCAAGAATAAATCGGAAAAGTGCTGGAAATGTCATCAGACACCGGGCTCATATTACCACATGTGGTGGACTTGTATTGAAGCCAAAAGATACTGGACTAAAATTCACATGTGGTTGAAGAAAATGATACACAAACACATAGACCTTAAACCAGAGATTTTTTTACTGGGAATCTTACCAGAAATGTATAACAAAGACTTAAAATATTTGATTATAAATGTTTTAACAACAGCTAGAATTGTATTTGCAAAAACCTGGAAAAATGAAACAATACCAAAACAGGAAGAAGTTATTCGAAAGATAATGGAGTGTGCTGAAATGAGCAAATTGACAACTGAAATTAGAGAACAAGAAGATGAGCAATTTTATAGGATATGGGATTTGTTTTATAAGTGGCTGGGGAAAAAAAACCTGGAAATGAAAAATGTTTTACTTATGTTTTAATTGAAGGAGATAAGTGATAATACAATTATGTTGTTAAATAGATTAATAACAATACAATGAAAGACTGACATATATATGAATTGAATAATTTAGAATATTTTCTTTTAAAATGAAGGATAAGGATAATATTTGATAGAGGATTGGTGATATAATGTATAATCCTAAATGTATATTATAAAGATATCTTGTTGTTGATAAATAATTTTAATAAGGAAATAATCAAAAACTAGTATATATATGAAGTGAGTATTTAGAATACTTTGTTGAAAAATGAAGGAATAACATTTTTGTTTGAATGTATGATGTACAAGGACAATAATGAACATAAGCATACTCGATGGATGATTGGCGGGATTATACATAATTGAAAATAGTGATATATAAACATAAACAGTTGGTAAATTCTTTTATACTGTAAAAACATTCAGAATGAGATAAGTGATTACATAAAGGTATACTGTTATTAAACAGACAATCAAAAATGTAAGGGAATTAGGTTTATTGAAAAGAAAGAAATATTAATCGTAATTGAATACATGTTGTACAATGAAAGTGAGGTATGTAGTTATATTAGATGAAAAATCTGTGATTGTATATGTAATTGAAAATATGGATGCAAAAACACTTGTAACCAAACGACATGCTGTATGTAATGGATGAGAATTTTTTATGTTGTTTTTTATGTTTAAAAATAAAAAAGGAAAAAAAAAAGTTAAAGGCTTTAGCTTTAACATATTTTGACTGGTTTAAAATACCTGGTTCTTTCTTCCATAAAAAATGGTATATCTTTTTCCTGAGAAAGTGTGAATTCTCCTTCCCTTCATGGGGATACCTCTAGACACAATCTGAAATTAAATTAAAAGAAAGAAAGAGAGAGGGGGGAGGGGGAGAGAAAAAGAAAGAAAGAAATTGTTTTAATGCTGCATACAATTTTTGAATTTTCAAAAACCTTATTACATTTGAGGGCGGGGCGGGCGAACATGACCAGACAAAGAAAGTTTAAATCACAGTCTTTGTTTGGTTTGGAAGCAAATTACTTTAGTTTTAACCTCAGTAGATTGCTTTTTAAAATCTTGAAATGTTGTGGCAGCCCTTTAATAAAAAGCAAACATTGATCCTTATCAGAGGCTGTATCATCCTCTCAAGCCCAGGCGTGCCCACTTGCCTAAGAAGGTTTGCAACCTGGCTATCACAGAGAAGAAGGGATCAGCCAATTTTCCAACGCATCTGAAGGCAGGGCAAGAAATGATCAGTAAAGAGAGATCCAGTCTAGAATTAAGGAGAAATTTTCTGACAGTGAGAACGAATAACTTGCTTTCAGAAGTTGTGGATGCTCCATTGCAGGAGGTTTTAAAGAATAGACTGGCCAGTAATTTACAGGGGAAACTCGAAAAATTAGAATATCATGCAAAAGTTCATTTATTTCAGTGATGCAACTTAAAAGGTGAAACTAATATATGAGATAAGACTCATTGCATGCAAAGCAAGATAGTTCAAGCCGTGATTTGTCATAATTGTGATGATTATAGCATACAGCTCATGAAAACCCAAATCCACCATCTCAGAAAATTAGAATATTACATGCAATCAATAAAACAAGGATTGTACATAGAACATATGTACTCAATGCTTGGTTTTGCCCCCTTTTGCAGCAATTACTGCCTCAATGCGGCGTGGCATGGAAGCTATCAGCCTGTGCCACTGCTGAGGTGTTATGGAAGATCAGGATGCTTCAATAGCGGCCTTCAGCTCTTCTGCATTGTTCGGTCTCATGTCTCTCATCTTTCTCTTGGCAATGCCCCATAGATTCTCTATGGGGTTCAGGTCAGACGAGTTTATTGGCCAATCAAGCACAGTAATCCCACAGTCATTGAACCAGCTTTTGATGCTTTTGGCAGTGTGGGAGCTGGAAAATGAAGTCAGCATCCCTATAAAGCTCATCTGTGGAAGGAAGCATGAAGTGCTCCAAAATCTCCTGGTAGACGGCTGTGTTGACCCTGGTCTTAATGAAGCACAGTGGTCCAAAGTCCTGTTGCTCAGTGGTCCCAAGTCCTCTTTTCTGATGAGAGCAACTTTTGCCAAAAGCACCAAAAACTGGTTCAATGACCGTGGGATTACTGTGCTTGATTGGCCTCTCCATTCTTCCTCCATACTCTGGGTCCTTGGTTTCCAAATGAGATGCAAAAGTTGCTTTTGAAATTTTTCAAGTTTCACGTGTATATTTCACCTGCTTGAGCAGGGAGTTGGACTAAAAGACTTCCAAGGTCTCTTCCTATTTTACGTTCTACATGTTCTATCTGTAGTGACTTGCCACAGATCTTCCTCTTCTTCTTATTATTGATAATCCGTCCAGAGTCATTGGTCATAAGATGAGCAGCAAATACATTTCATAATTACTTAATTAATAATCAATCTATCTAAAGATTAACAATTCAAGACTTCCCGCAAAATGCTCACTTGCCATATTCTACCCCTATTAATTCTGTTGTGTATTATATTTATTTATTTATTAGACTTATATACCGCTTCATAGGGCTTTCAGCCCTCTCTAAGTGGTTTACAATTCTTTTTAGCAAATTGAGTCAGCAACTTGCCCCCACAGTCCGGGTCCTCATTTCACCCACCTCGGAAGGATGGAAGGCTGAGTCGACCTTGAGCCGGTGAGATTTGAACCGCTGAACTGCAGATCACAGTCAGCTAAAGTGGCCTGCAGTACTGCACCCTAACCACTGTGCCACCTCGGCTCATATATATATATATTTGTAATTTTCTCATGCCTGATAATTAAATCATCCGAAAGGGAGATGGAATCCCACTTAAATTCATCTGTTCTCATAGGCAAAAAATAATACTTTCTTTTATTTAATAAATAAACAAATAATCTACCACAGAGAATGTTAGCTTTTTCTTTTTAAGGTCACCTGATCTTCCATTCCAACTGCCTTGAGAGCTTCCCGTCCCCTGTGAGATAAGGCCAAATTAATGCTCCTGCCACGAGTTACACTTGAACTACGGATATCTGAAAAGAAACGAAGCAGATGTTTATTATGTGCCTTGAGTTATTATAATTGCTAGTATGAAAAATATTCATAATTCCTTATTACTCGCCTTCCAAATATTGATATGCCAGGGAAGAACTATAGAATTTTTCTTGTTAAGGATAACAGAAGAATACAAGTGGCAGTTTATTTATAATGTATTTATTTATAAAATTTATTGGCCGTCCATTTAATCTCAGAATAAGTACCTCATGATGGATATCCTCTTTGCGTGTGTGTGGGGGGGGTGTTAATCAGTCTGTATATGACTGAAAACATGTATAATGAAATCAACCTCATAGTTCCAAAGGTGCTTTTCAGAGGTGAGCGTGCACCAAATTCTTGCCTCCAGGGCAGATACACAAATCCTCTAACTATTCTAAATTGAGGGCTGAATTGGGCACATATCAGAGGTGGGTTCCTACCAGTTCGCACCTATTCGGTAGAACCGGTTCGTCAAATCTACCGAACCGGTTAGAAGAGATTCCACCAGTGGACTCAGAAAGCCGGCCACACCTACAGAAGAGGTTCCAAAAATTTTTGAAACCCACCACTGGTCCTTGGATATGATTATTCTACACTATCATGCTCATATTTATAAAACTCAGTGCCTCTGTGAAAGGTAAGGATGACTAATGCGTTTGTGGTGCAATCAGAACATTGCGTGTGTTGAAGTTGTTTTAATGAAACCAAAGGTGCCTTTTAAAAAACAAGTTTACATCATATTCTTATGTATGCCAGTGCTGTGTGTGAGGTAATTTAAGGTGGTTCTGACAAGTGTCGTCGGCATCTTCATATCCGGTCACATGGGCGGCAAGCCACTCCCATCCGGTCACATGGGTGGCAAGCCACTCCCACAAAGGAGGCCACACCCACAGAGTAGGTTCGAACAATTTTTGAAACCCACCACTGGCACATATGATAACACTCTATAAACTGATCTCAGAAATATTATATTGTTTGAATTGCTTGGAAGGCTTGGAGAACTAAAAGGAAAAAATTCCCACTTTTTGAAAAGAAAAACTTGACAATGGCTGATGGCATTTAGGCTCTTGTAGACCCTGATTTTAGCAAGACAACTGGCTGTATTTTTCGGAGTATAAGATGCACCTTTTTTCCTCTAAAAAGAGGCTGAAAATCTGGGTGTGTCTTATATAACAAATACAGCATTTTTTGCCTCCTGAAGCCTCGCCCCTTCACCAAAATGACCGTGCATACCTTTATGGAGGCTTCCAGAGATCTCCTAGAGGCTGAGGAGGGCAGAAATGAGCAAAAAAATGGGCCGTTTTTGCCCCCCCAGCCCCCAGCAGCACTTTATAAGCCTCCATAAGGCTATGCATGCAATTTTTTTTGACAAAAAACGGCCCGTTTTCGCAAAAAAAAAGGCTGTTTTTTGCTCATTTTTGGGAGGGTCATCCCCCTAGGAGCACTCTGCAAGCCCCCCAAGTCTATTCATGCCTTTTTCGGGGGGAAATGGGCCTGTTTTCACAAAAAGCGGGCCGTTTTGGGGAGGTTTGCAGAGTGCAAAAACTTTTTTTTCCTTTCAGAAAGCTGTTTAGTTAGAGGGATTGATGAGAATTACATTGGTCAAGTGCTGTGCCAGCAGAAATAAAGTTTTAGGTGCTACAGGTTGTCAGCTATTTCCTTCTCCAGCACATGGATAAATACACCTGGAAACATCTACCTACCTACCTACTCTCTCTGTTTCTCCCCCTCCCTACTGTATTTCTCGCTCTCTCTCTCCCTCTATCTACCTATATACCTACTTACCTACTCTCTCTCTCTCCCCCTACCTATCTACTGTATTTCTCTCTATCTCTCTCTATCCTTCTACCTACCAACCTACCTACTCACACACTCCCTACCTACCTACTGTATTTCTGTTTCTCTAATTCTCTCTATCCCTCTACCTCCCTACCTATCTACACACTCACTCTCCCTCCCTACCTACTATATTTCTGTCTCTCTATTTCTCTCTTTCTCTCTCTATCCCTTTATCTACCTACTTACCTACCTACCTACCTACCTACCTACTCTCTCCCTACCTACCTACTGTATTTCTCTCTCTTTCTCTTTCTCTTTCTCTCCCTCTCTATCCCTCTATCTACCTACCTACTTTTTAAAAAAATTGCCTCTTCAAAACCTGGGTGCATCTTATACTCTGGTGTGTCTTATACTCTGAAAAATACGGGTATATGATTTTATCTTCTCATGTGACTTTATTAACATATCATGCATACACTTTGGCTTTGGACAACACCATTTCCTTAGTCTTGGAATCACTGCACAGTGTAATATTTGTCACTCTACTTCTACATCCTGAGTACTGTATTCACAGGCAACATGATTGAACATACAGATTTTTCTTTTGCTTTTAAAATCACACTTGGAGTAAAATAAAGATTCTACAATTTTTTTTTACTGATTGTGAAATTTTGATCAATAAATTTTGGTATAAATTCATGATGTGAAATTTAGAAGCAGGTCCTATTGCTCTAACTTGCAAATATAAGTACAACAGAGATGCTGTATTTGATCTGAAAAATATAAACAATCACTTTATTATAAATAATGCTAATTATCAAAATCTCCTGGTGATTTAATACTATAAAATCTCCACTTCTGAAAGAATGAGAAATTTCAAAAACAGCATTCCAGTAAGATTTGCAGGCATCTATATAAGTAGGATTATCATCTAAAATGTTCATATATTATCAAGTAACAAATCATACCTGATCTTGCTTCATACATTTCTACTTGGAATCCCCTTCTTGCAAAGAAAGAAGCATTTAGAGAACCCACCTGCAACAGAAGCATTGCAGTTTTTCTGAGTCAAAAACAAAAATATGCTGAAAAGGATTTGAGAGAATGCAATATGGTTTTAAAATGCATACTACATCTGAAGCCTTTTCTGTAGGGGAGAATGAAGTCAACCAAATCCCCCAAAATGATATATTCGTGTGAACCAGGCTCGACAAGGTGTTGACAAAATGTAAATGTTGAGAGACTTTGCTCTGCTAGAAATGTGAAGATTTTGAATATGTCGCTTCATTGTTTCTGTCTACATAAAGAAGTTTCTTTTATAAAAAGAGTAATGAAAAGCAGAGAATAGAGAAACTATTTAATCATTGTTTCTTATAACAGTCAAAAGCAAGTTTTGTCTTGTTATAATATTTTCATGTTTATGTCATGTTTTATTTCACATTTATTTATTTATCACACAATCACTCTCAATTCTGTATTTAAGGCATATTTGTGTCTAGAATTGCTTTCTTTTTTAATTTTTTCAAAACCACAAATTTTACCAACTTTTAACAGGTATATTGTTATGCACAGAAACTTTCCAATTAGAAGAAATTGGCTCTACTAACTTGCTGCCATTCACATCATAGTATCACAGTTAGAAACTTTTAAGGAAAAGACAAATGTCTTTTACAGATCATATTCCAATTTCCATATTGCTTTATCCTTATTTTTTTAGACACAGGAGAGGCTTTATATCTTTTAACAATAAAACAGGCATCTGTTATTGTATCACTTGTCCTTAATAATAAATTTCTCAGAAAGTTTCAAGAAGCTAAGTCCTACACAGAATCAAATTAAATTTACTCCCAATTCATTTTTATACAAAGTAACATTACCCCCCCCCCTTACACACACACACACACACACTTTCTCACTCTCTCTTTCTCTCTTGCACACACAAATTCATGCCATCCCATACTCAGCAGACATGGAACATCTTGTGGTAGCTTTCTGATTTCTGCAGACTGGTGCCAATTAAAAATTTAAACGGTGCTCCAAAATACCAACAGAACTTCAGTAGCTACAATTTACAGGGGAGAATTGCTGAAAACAAACAGATCCAGCATTCCTACAAATGCATTTCAAAAGCCATTGAGAAACTATATGATAATGTGAAAACGAATTATGATATGAAAACAACCCTTTATCATCACAGAATGTGCAACTATTTTCAGCTTAAACAGATTTTTAAAGATTGAAACATTTTCTGTCAAATAGACAAACCTTGTTAGGTTTCCTGCTTCATTCAAGTACAAAAAATAGCCACTATTCAACACCTAGCAATGTATGATTAAAATTTGATTGGCAATTCTGCTCAGTGACCATAATTTTGTTATATATTTATAATATTTTAAAAGATCTTACCAATCCTCCCCCAATTATAGTTACTTTTTTTCTCTGGGTATTAGAAGAATCCATGGTTTGAGTGTCTCTCCTTTGACTAGTCAGAGGAGTCTGCACCCTCTTCTTGCATTCAGCAAAAAATATTTGCGAGGGAGGAGAAAGAGGAGGGTCCGTTCAGTCCTATGACCAACCAGATTTTGCAGAAGCAGATGCCATGTTGACATCAAGTCTTCTTAGGTTGTTCATTCTCTAATATAACTTTCAACAGTAGAATAACAAGATTAAAGATCGTCCTTTCCCCACTGTCTCCAAGGCAAAATATTTGAATCTGAACTTGGGTATTTGTTATCTATACAGGTAATCCTCAACTTACAACCACAATTGAACTCAAAAGTTCTGTTGTTAAGCAAGACAGTAACTTTTGCTCCATTCTACAACCTTTTTTGCCATAGTTGTTATGTGAATCACTACAATTATTAAGTTAGAAGCAGTTATTAAGTAGCTTCCCCATTGACTTTGCTTGTCAGGAGATCACAAGAGTTAATCACATGACCCTGAGACACTGCAACCGTCATAAATACATGCCAGCTGCCAAGCATCCAAATTTCTATCATGGAACCATGGGGATGCTGTATTAGTACTGTGAAAAACGGTCATAAATCACTTTTTCCATTGTCATTGTAACTTCATAGTTACTATAAACAAATGGTTTTAAGTCGAGGACTACCTGTAGAAAGGATGAGATAATTCCTAGGTGTACTTATCATGTTTTCCCAAAAATAAGACAGGGTCTTATTTTCTTTTGATCCTTCAAATAAGAGGTTGGCCTTATTTTTCAGGGAGGTCTTATTATTTTTCAGGTGCAGGAAGCAGCAAGCCCACCAGCCCCACCCTCTCCAACCCACCACCTGCTTGCCTGCAGCCACTCTCTACTTGAGAGACCGCCTACTGCCAATTACCTCCACTAGACCGATACGATCGCATCGATTAGGCCTCCTCCGAATTCCATCTTCCAGCCAGTGCAGACTGGCAACTACCCGGAGGAGAGCCTTCTCGGTGGCTGCTCCGACCCTTTGGAACGAACTCCCCATGGAGATTCGGACCCTCACCACCCTCCAGTCCTTCCGCGCTGCTTTAAAGATCTGGCTGTCCCGGCTGGCCTGGGGTTAAGATTGTAGCCCCACCCGAACTGTGTGGCTGTTGTGCTCTTTTTTTAACATGTTGTATTGTCTACTGTTTGTCTCCCCCCCCCCTTTTTTTGAATTGTGAGCAGCCCTGAGTCCCCCCAGGGAAAAGGGTGGCATACAAATAAAGGAAACTAAACTAAACTAAACTAAATGGCCCAAGTTCTCCCTGCATCCTGGCTTGGGACTGCCCTGCTTGCTGGCCGTGGAACAGCTGACTGTGCTGAGGCAGCCACATCCCTTCACTAACGCTTTCCAGCTCCATTCTCCACTCCACGTGCAGGACGAGAAAAGTAGACTGTGTGCCTATGGTAAAAAAAAAATCAGAAAATACCTTCCAAGTTCTCGCAAAAAAAAAAGAAAAAAAAATCTCGAGAAGTTGGAAGTAGTCCCACAAACTACTTTTCTTGCCCTGCACGTGACAGTGGAGAATGGAGCAGGAAAGCAGGTTAGTGGAGGGATGTGGCTGCCTTGGGGGGGGGGGGGCGGTAGGGATCTCTCTCTTACACACCCACACACCATCCTTTCCTTGGGGACTCTGGACAGAAGCAGAGAAGGCTTCGGATAGAGCAGTGTTTCTCAACCTTGGCAACTTGAAGTCCTGTGGATTTCAATCCACAGGACTTCAAGTTGCCAAGGTTGAGAAACATTGGGATAGAGTATTTGGGGGGCTGTGCGTCTGCGCTGAGACCCCAAGGAAAGAACGATTGCCAGGAAAAGGGGGGAGGGGATTTTGCCTCTTAACCTGTTCTGAGTCTGTGCTGAGCTTCAGAGCAGGGTAAGAGAAAGTAAAATCTCCCCTCCACATTTTCAAGCCGTTTGCAAAAATGCCCCATTCCGATCCTTCAAATGCTGCAATCCTGGAATATGCTGAAGGCTCGAAATGGGGCATTTTTTTGCGAACGGCTTGAAAATGTGGAAGGGGATATTCCTGCCTCTCCCCCTGTTCTGAAGGTCAGCACAGACTGAAAACAGGATAAGAGACAAACTCTCCCCCTCTCCGTTTTCAAGCAGTTTGCAAAAACGCCCCATTCCATGCCTTCAATCCTGGAATCCTGGATTACGTGAAGGATCAGAATGGGGCGTTTTTTCAAACCGGTTGAAAATGGGGAGGGGGGATTTTGTCTCTTATCCTGTTTTCAGTCTGTGTTGACCTTCAGAACAGGGGGAGAGGGCGAGAGGCAGGAATATCCTTCTCCACATTTTCAAGCCGTTTGCAAAAACGCCCTGTTTCGAGCCTTCAGTAGTGAGAAGCCACCTCTTATAGGCATGAAAATCCATACACTTGGGACATTGGAAGAAGCCCTGCGAGGAGACGCTGCTGCCGAGTGCAGGAAATCTCCCCTCCCCCCCTGCAGATCGTCCTTTCAAAGAGGAGTTTCACCAGGACGAAGAGGTGGATGAAGGCGACGTTTGTGTTGCCTTCACCCTGGTGAAACTCCTCTTTGAAGGGACGATCTGCAGGTGTGGGGGGGGGGATTTCCTGAACATCAGCAGCAGCGTCTCCTTGCAGGGCTTCTTCCGATGTCCCAGATGTATTAATTTCCACACCTTCTTTTCCCGTTCCGTGGATGGAATTGCGAGCTGTGACTGTCACCATTATGTAAGGAGGGCATTTGGGTTGTGTTGCTTGGCCTCTGGCTTCTTTTGCAGCCCCAATTGGCTGCAAAAGCGATCGGCCTTTGCTGGAGGCAGGAGGCCTTAGCAGCACCCGTGAATCAGCTGTTTTGTGAACCAGCTGATCCTATTAAGGAGCCAAGAAGCCGTGAGGTGATGGGGAAGGGAAGGGCTGCCCCCTGTTCTGGCTAAACCCACCCCTTCACTAGGGTTTATTTTCAGGGGAAGGTTTATATTTTTGCCCACCGCGAAAATCTGGCATGGCCTTAGTTTCAGGACATGTTGCATTTTTGGGGAACACGGTATCACTCAGCTCCTGTTGTGAATCCATTTTTTAAAATTATCAGAGCAGGCTGGGGTGTCTTTTTCTTCTTTCTTTTCAGTGTAGGTACTCGTAATCTGTTCAAGAGCCTCCTAGTTATCAGCCACACCATGGAACGGCTTCACAAATTGTGGTATGCTGTAATCTGGATTAGTTTAACATGTGACACAAAGCACAGTAAAAGCAATTGTCACTTGTAATTTGTAAAGCAATTGCGCTATTGAATGCAATAGCTGACTCTCCAACTTCATGTTTTAATGTCGTGTCATTGTGATAGAATATCTCCCCCAACCCTTATCTACTTCCCTGAACATCACAAGGCCAGCGCAACGAGGGGGAGGGAAGTTGTGTCAGATGCATTCTTGATCTTTTAATCCCCCTCCCAAAACACATTCAATGTTGAAAAGCAACAATGAATTAAACACTTTATTCTGCTTGTTCCTTTTTGGCTATGCATGTAAAATAGGGCAGTAATAGCAAAGAAATACTAAACTTCAGTGTTTCTTTATCGGGAATATCATTTATTTATTTTGACTTCTGAATACACAGTATTTTAATCTTACATGAGAACAATATAATGATTTATAATATAAATTGGTGAAACAAGCATAGAAAAATGCATTTATTTTGAATGATTTAGTCTTTCCAATCACCCCATTAATTTAATGGTTGGAACTGCAATCCCAGGAAAAAACAAAATGTATCAGATTGAACAGATGCAAATAAATTTTTTAAAAATCAATTTATAATGCAATTCTATAATTAAGATTTTGTTTGAGATGTAACATTGGTAGAAAAGTAGGTACCAGAATTTGAGTTATATTTGTTCAACTACAAATTCTTGTTCTGTTTCTACTCTTCTGCAAGGGTAAAAATTGGTATTAAATTCATAGTGCTACCACATCTTCTAAGCATTTCCCCACAAGCCCAATACCCAATCTTCTCAGTCTTTTTCCACTACTGCTTTTTAAAAATGTATTTATATCTCACCTTTATTATTTTTACAAACAACTCAAAGTGGTGAACATATCCAACACATCTTTCTCTTCCTATTTTCCCCATAACAACAGCCTTATGAAGTGAGTTGGGCTGGCTTTCATGGATAAGGCAAGGCCTGAACTCATGGTCTGCTGCTCTCTAGCCTAGTGCCTTAACCACTACACCAAACTTTTGCCAATCTTCTTGATGGTCCATAACCCCAGGTTCTTAACTTTCCAGTGTCTTTAATTTCGGAATTTACAATAACTGTAAATATTGTATGTTTCGTTGAATTTGGCACAGAATGTCAACGTATGGGGGGAAATGGTACCTGTAAATTACACTGAATTTATACTCTCATCCTATACACATAACTGCAGATAATCAAGGAGACCATCATCAAATGATAAGGCACACAACTGGGTATTAGGTATCTCAATTCCCATTTCATATTCACTTACAATACAGAATGGAGGACAACAGAAACAAACAAACAAAAAATAGGGAGTCCTGCAAACATCCAGCCATAAATTTAGACTTAGACTTTCATGCAGGCCTCTGCTGCCACCTAGTAGTCATCTAAGGTTTTGCAGTCACAATCTGAAAGCCCTAAAGGAAAGACATTTGCCCTTATTGACTTCCCATTCAAGAACTTGAGCTATCACTAACATCTGATCTCCTAAAACTTTAACATAGATTGTCAAATCACTCAAGAGACAATTGAAGAACTACAAGCCTCACATACACAGTTGGGGATGCTTAGACACAGGCATTGCTCAGGAGCAAATTCATGTTCCAAAGCAGAACTCTTAAGTGGAAACTTGAGGGCCATTCATGTAATCCTTGACTTACAACCATTCATTTAGTGACCATTCAAAGTTACAGTGGCACTGAAAAACTGACTTATAATCAGGTTTCACACTTATGACCGTTGTAGCATCCCCACGGTTATGTGATCAAAATTTGGGCACTTGCCAACTGGCATGTATTTATGACAATTGCACTGTTCTAGAGTCATGTGATCACCATTTGTAATCTTCCCAGCCAGTTTTCAACAAGCAAAATCAATGAGGGAGCCAGATTCACTTAACGACCATGATTCATTTAATAATTGCAATAATTTGTTTAACAACTGTGGCAAAAGAGGTCATAAAATGGAGCAAATCTCACTTAACAACTTCCTGGTTTGTTGCTGGTTTTGGTAGCAAAGTGTCATGAACAAAAAAACACAATATCTTTCCATTTGGGGGGAAAAGAAAGATTCAGAAAGGGTTTTTGATGTTTAAACATTAAGAAACCAGAGCCTCCCAAAGCCAAGACATGCCATCCTCATTTGTTTCCACGTGATAACTCCTAGCTCAAAGTTGGAAGATTGCCTGCTGCTTATATCACTGTTGTAACTCTTCTCCATATACCCTATATACTCTTGCTGTATTTGATAACAAGTGGCCTGACCCATCAGAGAAACTTTCTTTTCTGCAATATTGCATGCATAATACCGAATCGTAGATCTCGAGAAGCAGAATAGTTTTGAGACTGATTGGAAGGACCTGTGTTCTGAAAATTGCTTCTCATTGCCAGAATATCATTAAGAAATACAAATCTTATTCAGAGACGTGAATATGGAGAAAAATTCGAAGTTAGGGGAGGATGGATAACATTCAACCCTGCCCCAATTTCTCCAACTGACATGCATGCTTCAGGTGATAGGTCTGAAAGGGAGTTCTAATGTTTACTGAAAGGCAAATACAGCTGTCAGTACAATCTGGACTCCCTTTGATTTAGGTCCTGGATTATGCAGATCTGTACTTGCATTCAAGGAAGGACAGGTTCAGTTCCCTTTCAGATCTCTTAATTAACGAGGAGGTTGGAGAGCTCTCCAGTGACACAGGAAAATGATTGAAAGGGATTTTGATCTTGTAGAACTACAGCCGAATGTGAAATGTAGAATTGTCATTATTAGGAAAAGGACAAGGATTTTTTCAGTTTCTGAACGAATGGGATCTGCTGCCAAAGTAAATTAGCAGTTAGACTTATATACCGCTTCATAGGGCTTTCAGCCCTCTCTAAGCGGTTTACAGAGTCAGCATATTGCCCCCAACAACAATCCGGGTCTTCATTTTACCCACCTCGGAAGGATGGAAGGCTGAGTGAACCCTGAGCCGGTGAGATTTGAACAGCCGAACTGCAGAACTGCAGTCAGCTGAAGTAGCCTGCAGTGCTGCATTTAACCACTGCGCCACCTCGGCTCTATCTGCTAAATTCACTGGCTGGCAGCATTATTATTTTTTCCCAGGACTCCGGAATTTAAAACAGTTCATTTAGTGACTGGATGGCATCAGGATGGTTATATTCTAGAACAGTGGTAGTCAACCTGGTCCCTACCGCCCACTTGTGGGTGTTCCAGCTTTCATGGTGGGCGGTAGGGGTTTTGTCCAATACTAAAGCACTTTCTTTTTTTAAATTTATTTGACTTCCCTACTTTATAAATCACTATTATGGTGGAACTGGGTGGGCAGTTAGAAAATTTTACTACTAGCAGAGATACAAAAGTGGGCGGTAGGTATAAAAAGGTTGACTACCCCTGCTCTAGAATCTCTAGCTCTCTATCTATTAGATTAGAAGTATAATCTTCTGTAGTCTAGCAAGATTTTTTCTATTACATGTAAGCAAATAAAGAATTGGAGTCAATTGGATTTCACTGTGGGCTTTGGGCTTGGGCCTGACACTAAAGAACAATAATGTTTTCAGATAGCAAAGAAGGCTCCAAACCACTTCTGGTGAGAAGCCCTAACAGTTTTAAACTTTGGACATTATGCACATATAACCCAGAATTATTTAATGTGCACAAAAGAAAAGGGATGATCAGTGCCACATAGCTTCTCTATTATTTTGCAACTTAAGAATTTCTTTGTGAACATTCAGCACAATAGTTTTGATTTCTGGGGCCCCTTTTCTTTTGCATATAATGACACTATTGTTAGCTAAATCACAACTATTTTCTTCCTATTCTCATAGAGTTCGTTTTGCTGCTCCTGATTCCAAGCCTTATGCTCTAGTCAATGCACTTTTACAAAAGTTCTGGCTTCCTTACTTTTATCACTCTCTTTGTATGACCAAACATTATTTCCATTGTTTGAGAAGATTTGTGCCACTGTGCTCCATGCTACCCCCTTTTTTTCCTTTTGGTGGGTAAGTAGAGCAGTGATTTTCCATCAACTCCTAGTTGGACCATTCCTGAAGACACCTTGGAGTGAAAGGCTCTGTTGTTGACGTCCTTTTTAAAATTTTGTTAGGTAGATTGAACAATGCACAAAGGTGTCTCCATCACTTCCCAATTATTACCATACAACTGCTGCTATGTAACTCATAGCTTCCAGTATGGCCATGGATGCTCGCACTTTTCCTTATTTTCCCATGGCATTCTTCCTCCTCTTTCATGTCTGTGAATGAACAGGATATGGTGCACAATATTTATCACGTAGTATAGCTCAAATACAATTGATGCATAAGACTGTTGCATCAGGTGGAAATTTTATGCTCACTGCAAACCCTATGTTCTCAGCAAATGGGCATAATTTCTGTCTCTCTGCAGTGAAGTGAAGTATCAGATGAGAGACCTCCAATGCTTTTAATTAGGTACTCATTGCCCCTTTGGAAGCCACCTATAAGAGAAACCAGTTAGTGTGTATACAATATTTAAGCAAGGTAATAGTGTACTTCTATGGTGATGGAGGGCTAAAAAGAAAGGAACTAAAAAGTAATTTGAAAAAAGCTTTTATATATGTTACTGAAGTTCTCTTTCCTTCTCTATAGCTCCAAAATCTTGCATCTCAGATAGTTTCATGAATAAAATCTTTAGTGTCAAGAAGTTCATTAATAATGGAAATCAATTGCATAATGTGTCTTTTCATTATGTTTTACTATTTACTATGTCTGCATCATAGGTTTTCTATAAACCACACATTTTTCTATTACTCTATGAAAATATAAAATAAATAATTCTATAAAGGCAACATACTAATCTAATTTTAAAATTAAAAATCATAGGAATAGCCACAGGTAGAATGATGAACTGTATAAGCTATTCATCATCATGCTAATTCTGGTGGAAAATTAAATATGTATCCAGAAAAATTATTAAAAATATATAGTAACTCTAGGTGCTGACTGGGCCATTCCAGATAAAAGAAAATTTTCTCAGCTTCTTTTGGGGCCAATATTTTATCTGGAATCATTCAGAAGACACATAATACACTCTCCAACCTATTCTCCACATGCTATTTTCATTCACATTTTTAACTCAGCAAATATTGCTACGCAGTTATGGCACCTAACACATCAAATGTGGGAACTTACAGCTTTGTCTTTATTAGCTTACATTATCTAATATGCAGATTAGTTTTCCCTAACAGGAGTTCTCTATACCAGCCATTCCAGGAGATTCTTACTACAAAATCATCAGTGGAACAAACTGAAGTTTCATGCAAGATGTAACCAGAACTCCTATGCTGTACACAGTAATTGGAAAAAGATGCTTGCTTACTTTCCTCCTCAATAGGCGATACAGATTTGGAATTGTTCAATTGTTCAAACTCAAGCTTAAAGGGTTGTTGGGCTATAATTCCCACCATGTCTAACCAAAGTGTTTGTACTCCTATAAACCCTTTTCAGGATTGTTCATCTTTATCCTGCCCTCACTTTATGAAAGCAGAAACGCTCAACGAGGTTATGAGAGAATCTCAAGCTGAGGAACATCACTGTTATGTGGCAATTTACTGTTAGTTGTGCCTAGTGAAACAATTTTTAAAAATCTCAAATCTATTGAGTTAGCAGACAGAAAAGGGCTAATCTGGCATGCCAACGTAGCCCTGATATAAATACAGGAAGTCTATACTCAAATTACCTTTTCTAGATTGTTGCTATGGAATCTACAAACCCGAAGGTAATCCAAGCAGTCTGTGAGGTGGCATACTTTGGGAAGGAAAATGTGTCGTTAGAAATATATATTTACATGATCTAACTTTATATGATTAATCTAATTTTTTTCCTTTTTAGTGCACCTTTGAGCAATTGAAAGTAATCCATATATGACTTGCTATAAGGAAACTTTTCAAAGGCTGCAAAGGCCTAACATCTGCTTAGAAAACTGAAATAAGATTGGTACAATGGAATATAACAGAACTTGCTATTCCTGAAGAGATGACTTTTGATATTTCACAACAACTTATTGTTGTTGCTCTGTGATTCTTTATGGCTAATACATACAGAAATATACCTGAACTAAAATACTGTAAAAAGGGAACAAATAGAACAAAAACTTCGAAACCAGTTTTCCTACTGTGGCAAATGCTTGACTTACGTGTGTGATGCATTAACTGGAATGGGCAGATTATGTACTTCAGATGGGAAACCTTCCAGTTGTGGGCTATGGCCAGGTTGCAGAACTAATGGCCACATGGGGAAACCACTTTGAGAAGGAATAACTGGTGCTCCTAAAGATGTATAGTGATGATGATGTACAGTTGATGGTCGTGATTTCTCCACTCTTGTTGGAATAGGAGCAGTAAGCTGCAGATAATTTTTTAAAAATAAGGAAACTATATTAAATACATCAAGTCAAACAATGCCATGATTTTGATACTGGATTGAAGCTTATGGTTTAAAATCCATTTTTCTCCTTTGTTTCAGACTCATAAAATACATTAATTAATCAGTGACAAACTCACTTCCCATCATAATAAACTCCACTGAGGGAGGGCCAACGTTTCATGTTGGAATAAGCACAAAACATTTCATTCTATAGTGCTTTCAGTTGTTTTGATTGGAAATGCTAATATACTTTTGAAGTTTGCAAAAACTACTATGCAGTTGTCTATGCAGTTTCAGTACTGAATTTTTAAAGTATTGTAAAGCTTAGGTTTCAAATTGGGGGGGGGGGGAAGGTGAAAAAAGGATCAGATACAGCAGAAATTGCCTACAGAAATTGCTACCCTCCCCCCAAATCACACAGCAGAGAGAATGGAGTGGAAGGAATTATAAAAAATGAGCAGGCACACAATGGGGAATACAGCAGGCTGTTTATGTAGTACACTCATGACTCAGTGTTGGAATTCAATTTTTTTTTACTACCAGTTCTGTGGGTGTGGCATGGCTTGGTGGGTGTGGCAGGAGAAGGATACTGTGAAATCTCTATTCCCTCCCCACTCCAGGGGAATGTTACTGCAAAATCCCCATTTCCTCCCAATCAGCTGGGACTTGGGAGGCAGAGAATAGATGGGGGTGGGGCTAGTCAGAGGTGGTATTTACTGGTTCTCTGAACTACTCAAAATTTCCACTACCTGTTCTTCAGAACTGGTGAGAACCTACTGAATACCACCTCTGTCATGACTCCTGGTGTCAGTGCATTCCTTTGGATGTATATTTCCCATAATGTGCCTTCTTACTTACTCACATGTAATCCCTTCCTCTCTAATGATTGTAACTAGAAACATGAATTCCCTTCTTGCTAATTTATCCCAGTGTCAGGCTGAGCATTTCAGAGGTGAGGGAGTGGAGAAAAGGGAAGTGTAGTGCCACTTGTGTGATTTGTCTGTTAGCCACCACTCTGCTTAATGACAGAGCTGCCAGTCCTAATTTTGATCCCTAAATGGGAACTATCTGTACACTATAATCCAGCCTTTTAAGAATCTCAATTTGAATAACACTGACCATTAAAATGATTAGCACACATAAATGTACAAATATCACTCAGACTAAATAGTTATTACTGAAAGTCCTTTAAAAAAATAGCTACCTATTTTTCTACCTACAATGATAGAAAAAGAAAGGGAGAGAGGAGGAGAGAATGAAAGGAAGGCGGGGGAAAGAAGAAAGAGGTAAGGAGAGGAGGATGGAAAGGAGAGAAAGAGGAGGAGAGAGGGTAGAAAGGGGAAGAGGAAGAGCAGGAGCAGGAGAAAGGTACGGGAAGAAGGAAGGGGAAGGAGGAAAGTAGAGAAGGGAGGGAGGGAGAAAGGAAAGGGAAAGGAAAGGAGGATGGAAGGGAGAGAAGAGAAAGGAGAGAGGGTAGGAAGGGAAAGAGGAAGAGTAGGAGCAAAGGAGAGGTAAGGGAAGAAGGAAGGGGAAGGAGAGGAGGAAGGAAGAAAGTAGAGAAGGGAGAGAGGGTGGAAAGAAAGAGGTAAGGAGAGGAGGATGGAAAGGAGAGAAAGAGGAGGAAAGAGGGTAGGAAGGGGAAGAGGAAGAGCGGGAGTAGGAGAAAGGTACAGGAAGAAGGAAGGGAAAGGAGAGGAGGAAGGAAGAAAGTAGAGGAGGGAGGGAGAAAAGAAAGGGAAAATAAGGTGGTATTATAACAGGAGGAAGGGATGGTAAACAAAGCAACCCAAACTGTGTATTATAACCTGTTAAATGAAATAATAAATATATAAGAATGATAAATGTTAAACACCTGTAACCAAACGACATGCTGTATGTGATGATGGTTTTTTTTTCTTTTTTCTTTTTTTCTTTTTTTCTTTTTGTTTTTTTATTGTTGTGTGTATGTGTTGTCTATGTAATTAAAATATTTTTTTTAAAAAAAATAGCTACCTGTTGTCCTTGTTGAAGCATAGGGACCCCGTACCCACTAGTTGGTGAATATGTTGGTGGTAATGATTTCAGCATCATGTTCTGCATAATGATTTGATGCATCTGTGCATTTTGCATTAGCATCATTTCTACCATATCTATAAAGGATAAAGAACAATTCAAGACCATCCTATGGTTATAATGGAGAACATAATGTAATCCAAAAGGTGAAGTACAGCCATTTGAACAGCATAATCTCTCACATCAACGCCTTTTTAAAAAACAAGCAGTCTAGTATTAGCTGAGCTGCAAAATTTATATTTTAAAAGCATGAACAATAACACATGTTAAGAATTTGAATATGTTACACAGTGGATGTACTACAGATGTACACAGAGTTCTTCAACAAAGAAGGAAATAATTAGTTCAACAAATCCTTTATTTTCAAAGTCTGCCCAGACAGAATCGAGGAAAGGACATCATAAATCTTTCAATTGAATGGAAAAAAAATCAAGCAGGTTCTTAGCTACTTGCCTACATTATATCAAAGTAATATATGTTTATTTAGAGTATGCAGAGTGCTCAAGTAGCATCTTTTGTAGCTCCTTAAAGCAGCCACATCTTTGGCAAAGTTTTCTCAGCTATTCTCTGCACCTGTACTGAGATCCCAGGCTGAAGACAACTGCCCCGTGCATGCCATTATGGTAGCCAATTTGGTCTAGTGGTTAAGACACCAGGTTAGAAAGTCCTGCCTTTGCCTTGAAAACCACCTCACAGGATTGTCATTGTGGGGAAATAGGAGGAGGAAGGTTTGTTTGATATGTTCATGCATCATTATGTAAAAATAATAAAGGTGGGAACTAAATAAATTCTCAATTCTGCCTTATTGCTTATGCCTGCCATTTTGAGGCTGTTGATCCTCTCTGTAGACATCCCTGCCAGTATAGTAAAGTTGTCAGGGAAAGTGCCATGAAGGGTTTTATTTCTTTTCAAAGCTACATTGGTCAATGGTGTGACTGAATCTTTTCTGTCCCTTTATTTACAGTATTTATTTGGATTGTCTGATTATAATTTAAGATTAGCACTTGTGTGCAGAATTAGATTTCTGTCACTTAGTGCCATTATCTTATTCACAAGTCCTTGTTTTGTTGCATGTATTAAATTTATCCAGTACATAACACAAACACACACAGACACAGATTAACAGTAAAGGAAAGGGTAAAGAAAGCTCCTCTTATTCAACCAGACTTTCCGTAGCTACTCTTTACTTTTTAAATTGCATCCCCAAACCTCATAAGTGAGAGAATTAAAAAAGAATATTTGGCATTCTCTAGGTCATTTTACTTAAAAGTTGAGACCCAGTTTAGTCCAGTGGTTAAGGCACCAATCTAGAAACTAGGAGACTGTGAGTTCTATTCCTGTCTTAGGCCCAAAGCCAACTAGGTGATCTTAGGCCAGTCACTCTCTCTCAGCCCTAGGAAGGAGGCAAGGGCAAACCACTTCTGAAAAACCTAGGCAAGAAAATCCAGGGGCTTGTTCAGTGTCTGAGAATCAAAAACAATTGAATGGAAGAAATAAAATCATATTCAGTCTTCCTGAATCCAACCGATCTTACTCTTAAATTTGTGTACATAGATAGCAGTCCTATCAACAATCCTGTCCAAGTTCTGTCCAGTGGGCTTAATTCTGAGTCAATTTGCATAGGGTTATAACTCTGCAGCATACTGTAATCTTAGATATATTTCCTAGGACTTGAAGTTAGTTAGAGGTGGTTTGCTCCCGGTTCGGCCTGGATCGGGCAAACCAGTAGTAGTGGTGCCGGGAGGATCCGCCCACCCACCCGGACGCTTCTGTGCATGCCCGAACCAATAGTAAAAAAAATGGCAACCCACTACTGAGTTAGTTCTACTATATTAAATGAGAGTTATTCCTACAGTGTACACATAGTTATACTTTTTGAACACAAATACCTTCTTTAATACTCCCAGATCTGGGTACTGAAAAGGACTGTGGCGATGGAATCTGTGTAATGAGTGGTGGCTGATATGAAGGTATTTGTTGAATTATGGTTGCTGGTTGCTGTGGTAACTTGCAAAAGAAAAAAAATAATAGTTAAAATGTAAACCATAGCTCCATTCCTACTGAATATCTGCAGCTGAATGAAATTAATGGACAACGTATTAAACAATTAAAATGTTATTCTTACATAGAATTCGCTGAGCAAACAAATAGTGAAAGATAGGAAGAGTTTAATGAAGAGAAGAGAGGCTAGCAAAGTTGTATGTTCTGAAGAATTGCATGTTGATTCACGAAGATTGAAAAGATCATCATAGAAGACGATAATTACAAAGAAGTGGGGAATGACCGGGACAAAAAATTAGATTAGATTTAATTTAACAATAGAGGAAGAAATACAACACAAGCATTTTAAATATAACACTTATGTTGTATTTCTTTTTCTGTTGTTTTAATATTTTGATAGCTGCCCAGCATTGTATTTGTAGCAGCCATATAAATTGATTTGATAATACAGTATGTAACATAACAATATAAATGCTTATGAGTATTATTTTCCATGTGTTTAATCAATATTCCATTAAAAATTACAGTTGTTCATGATTGGTACAATTCTAAGAGTCGTATCTAGGGTTTTGGGATCTCAGATTATGCTACTCAAATTGAACATAAAGTTTATTTAAATCTCCAATATTAAATAGATCGTACCAATGCTAAAGTGCTTTAATGTCTACACTGTTGGACCATTCACCAATTAATATGTGGTGTCATCTTCAGGGTAATTTGTTAAGGGTTAGGGTTAAGGAATTGAAATCTGCCCCCAAATTTTGTTCATCAAGAATTGTCATCTGATCAGGGCACAACAAAGTAACTCAGCCTTCTTGATATGTAGAAACCTGCATAGCCTACCGTAATATGCAGAAATTAGATAGTGAATATATTACAGATATCATTAATATCTCTAATCAAGTTGCTGGTTATAAAATCTGGAACCAGCCCAATAATACCCCAAGAGATCTTATGAAATCATGGTGTATGGAAGAAATGATGTTCCAGACTTGTCTTATAATGATTTTTTGCTGCCCACGATAGTTTTTGCTTGGATTAGTTTAGGGGGGGGGGGGTGTTTCTCCTTGAAATAAAGCAGAAAACACTTACTGTTTGCTGTATAATTCTTGGTTGTTGAGGTAGAGGGGGAGGAAGAAGAGGAGGAGGAGGAAGAGGAGGAGGAGAAGGAGGAGGCAGAGGAATTTGGTAGATATGATGTGGCTTCAAGGGTTTTTTATGAATTCTTGGTAAACATTGTGGTACTGAAATCTCTTCCAAAAGATTTTGTTCCTATAATACAAAATATAGTTTTTCTAAATTCATACATTTGCTTAAAGAAAACCAACCTGTAACAAGACAAAAACTGAAAACATTTCCAGTATATAGTCTTTTCTTGCTAAAGACATTAGCAAAAAAAAAAGAACATTAAACTTTTCATTAACTGTATTCATCATATTGGAGGGAAATAGATGTCATACTGCATAACTCCACCTCCCAATTTTATTAAACTTTAAAAGTACTATAAGAGATTTTTCTTTAAAAAAAAGAATCATGATGCAAAAATGGTTTTCTTGCCTCTCCTCCCAAATTTACCTACTCAACATTACTTTGTTTTCCCTAGAATTTTTTTAAATAGATATTTTATTGAAAAGTTTTTAAAAAAAGATAAAAAGAACAAATATTTTTTGCAATTTCCTTCTGTACAATATTTCTACCTTGGTATACATCCATTGTAAATGTACTTCTCCCCCCCCTTACTTCAGTTTCTCTTTGCCTATACATATGATGCTATTAAATTCAGTCCTTAATTTACAATCCTTCATTCCATTTATACATGTTTGTTCATCTCTATCTATACATTGTTAATTTCTAACTCCTGTGTCTTCTTTATTTAGACTTTCCTTAAGCTTTAAACCTATCCTCTAGCCATTTGTACCACTCATTCTATACCATTTAATATTCTGTTTCCTCCTGTTTCTGTTTTTCACTAGAATTTTTACTTTTCTTAAATTCCCAGTACACCTTATCTAAACTGATAATATTATCTGGCAAAGAACTAAACTACTCTGTGTTAACATTGTATTAACATAGTAAAAAGTGAGCAGAAGAAAGTGTATTTTATTCCATTTTTAAAAGAAAATGATAAGAATTAGAGATATCATACTCTGAGCTGCTGTAAAAGGTCTTTCCTTCTTCTCAGTGCGCTTTGTAAGGCGTAGCCATAATTGTCATAATTCCCTGCAAAAAATATGGGTGACATTAATATGCCATTTAAAAAGGAGTGAAGAGAAAAAAGTGGGCAAAACTGGCATATTACTCGCCATGCAAAACAACTTGAACAAACATTTGCTCCTTAGGAGGCAATGGATATCCTGAGCAGCTTGTGGAGGCTTTCTCCATTTGGCAAATACAGGTTGGAATAAGACATGAGCAAATGTGTTGCTTCTACCTGGGGGCAGAGGGATCTAAAAGGCTCCAATTCTCCTCAGGGCCCATTTAGAGTACTTTTTCATTTGTAACTTGTCACTGCTTTGTCTTGGCTGCTGGGAAAACTCCAGAGGACCTGTCATATATGGTGATGCTCTACAAACTGTAGCAAGATGGGATAATAGCATCTACAGTCACTTGCATCCATCCTTTCAAGGTGGGAAGTTCTAAACACTATAAAAATGGCTGGAAACAGGATGTTTTTTTTCTTCTTTCATCCCCACATCCTCCTTAGAATAAGTCAAAGCAGCTACTGCAAACCTGCAGAATTCAGAAACTCACCACTCCACTTAAAGAAGAAGCTGGCATTGCAAGCAAGAGAAAGAACTGGAAAAGGAGGGTCATATTTTGGGTCAGAGCTTTTGCAACTCAAGCCAATCCAGGTTTGTTATTTATTTATTTAATAATATTTGTAATCTACCCCAGATCAGATGGACTCCCAGCAGCTAATAATAAAGTATGAACACATTAAACAGATAATGAAAAGTAATAAAAACAATATACATACTTAGAAAGAGGAAAGTACTGCCATATGGAGATTTCAGGACAGCTCTGCAAGTAGATATACAGTCTACTGCAATCCTAGATTAATGCTTTTGTTAACACTGATATTTTTAACTTTCATCCTCCATAAGTGTAGCAATTTATTAGGTAACCGGATCAATAAAACTTTGTGTGATAAAATATTTTAGGCAAATATTAAATCCAGATGGGATTAGTTCTGCAGAGTTCTTTATTGCAATCCATGACGACATCATACATAATTCTAGTACAAATATGCTTTAATTGCTTACTTGTAAAGGGTGATTCAGAGTCGTCCAAGTTTTCACATTCATTTTCTAATTTCTGTGGAAAAATATAATAGAAGGATTCTTTTTTTAAAAAAGCCTGTAACTTCTCACATTAATTTTAATCCGCTAAGTTTTTATTGTAAAAAATGTAGATTCTTAAGAAAAGGAATCTGCGGGAAACAATCAAACTTTAGACAAATGTGAATTATATAAAACTCAATTTGCTATTGTACAGCATTAGAGTA
Source organism: Thamnophis sirtalis (assembly GCF_051295495.1). Taxonomy (NCBI): domain Eukaryota; kingdom Metazoa; phylum Chordata; class Lepidosauria; order Squamata; family Natricidae; genus Thamnophis; species Thamnophis sirtalis. The sequence goes on along the minus strand of NW_028261385.1, from coordinate 114,730,415 downwards.
GGTGTTTATCTTAGACTGATAGCATCAATGTTCTCTGACATCCATTTTCTTTCTTCACAACTTGCTTTATATCTTAACCCTAGCCAGCAATCAGTGTAAAATTGTCCTTAGCTACACCAGTGTAAAAGCAGGGTTTCCTCCTATATTCTAACATGTTTCTTGGGCAACTTTTCAAGTGCCTGTGTAATTTTGTCACTTGGTGCCTCCAAAGTAGTTTACGGAACACAGGCAATAAAAGCAGGATACGGCTTGGCAATAGGACAGTAAAGTTTATGACAGTAAGACTTTCTGATAGGCAGGTAGGAAATCAAGACAAATTTGGGAAAGGCCCAAAGTATCAGGAATGTTTGACTAAAGGTGCATACATAGCATACTTGACATGATCAGTAAGACAAAACTAACTGTAATGCAAACATCCCCATTTTAATTGCTAGATTTCCCCCACCCCCCGTCCTATTACTGGATAATTAATGCTAGGATATAATTGTAGAAAAATCAGCTTACCTTTTCAAGGAGTTTGAGCTTCAGACGAGTCATGTGATCAGCCACATCAGATTCCATCGCTGGGGGAAAATTCCAAGGTAATAAGCTACATTATTTTGAACATGGGTCAACTTTCTCTCTCTCTCTCCATGTATTTTTTCCTCAGTAAGAGCTTCAGGCTGTGGTTACAAGGAAAACAGAAACTTCTCATATTGCACCGGGTCTTTTGAAATGTACACTCAACATGGTTGCTAAGATATTGTTTTACTAGAACAATAGAAATATTCTTTAGGGCTGCTGACTCTTCCAGTGCAAGTTCAATGTGCCCAACCCTGTGCGTTGCTAACACCCTCCTCTGAATAACTCTGTTAAGCCTAAGGAACGAGTTAGCGTCACATTTGTTAGTCATAACTTAAACAATATGTATTTCCAAGGATTAGTACTCACCTGGCTCATACAATATTTGGTCATCAAAGAAAGAAAAACAAACAAAAAATATGGCTGAGGCTATCCATTGTGATTCTATAAATTAAAATTTAAAAATGTTTCCAAACTATAGTTAAAAATAATTCCTGAAATCTCATACTATGACCAATATTTGACAATATAAAGCACCAACTTATGTTCATTAAAATCATGATTTCAGAAATCAAAGAAAAATAGAATGAAGATTGTATAGTTGTGCTGAAGATTAATCTAAAGCAGACTTGATCAATAACAAATAATACCCCGTTTTCCCAAAAATAAGACCTCCCCAGATAATAAGCCCTCCCCAAAAATATTGCAACATAGCAGCAGCCATTAGGCCACTTCCTGTACCTCAAAAATAATAAGACCTCCCAAAAAATAAGTCCAAGCGCATTGTTTTGTTTTTGGGAAAACATGGTAATATATAGCTGTATATCAAGATCATTGACTTAGGTCTCCTAATTTGTTTCAATTTGTGGCCAATCAAAGATAAAATATAAAGAAATCCCAAGCAACAAAATGTACCAATTAATAATTAAGATTGTTGCTTCAAAAAAGATACTGTCTCATATGGCCTAACGTCGTGATGGCGAACCTATGGCATGCATGCCACAGGTGGCACATGGAGCCATTTGTCAGGGCAAGCAAGACTTTGAGGCCGTTTTTCACCCTCTGGAGGCTTCCCTGAAGCCTCCAAAGTAGAAAAACCGGCCCTATGGGCAAACCGGAAATTCAGGAATGGACTTCCGGTTTGTCCATAGGGCCGATTTTCACCCTCCGGAGCCTTCAGGGAAGCCTCCTGAAGGTCCTTGAAGGCGAAAAATGGACCTATGGGGAACCCGGAAGTTCGGGAATGGTCATTTCCAGTTTACTCGTAGGGTCAATTTTCGACCTCCGGAGCCTTCAGGAGGCTTTCCTAAAGGCTCTGGAGGGCAAAAACTGCCCCTAAGAACAAATCGGAAGTGCCTTCCAGTTTGTCCATAGGGGCGATTTTTGACCTCCGGAGCCTTCAGGGAAGCCTTCTGAAGGCTCCAGAGATTCGTTCTACAAACAAACCGGAAGGCAACATTCCCAAACTTCCAGGTTCCCCGTAGGTCCATTTTTCACCCTCCAGAGGCTTCAGGGAAGCTCCTGAGGCCTCTGGAGGACGTCCGTGAGGAGCTGGGGAAGCTGTTTTCGCCCTCCCCAGGGTCCTAGAAAGCCTTTGGAGCCTGGGGAAGGAGGAAAAACCGCAGCAAAAGCGGGTTTTTTTGCTTATTGCACGCATGTCCGTGCGCTGGGGGGGGTGCACACATAGCATGGGTGTGGCACACCGGCGCACAACTCCCCTGTGCTCCCCCTGCTTTTGGCACAGCAGCCAAAAATGGTTTGCCATCACTGGCCTAATGTAATTCTTTTAAGCCCAGGACTGGTTTGGCCGAATGGGTAGTAACTTGGCGGCCTTGGTCGCTGGAACCCCCAGGCCTGCCACACCCCCGAACTGGTTCTCAAAGCGGTGCCATAGGTGCCATCTTGTTTTTTGCTTCTTCACATGCACAGAGCAATTTTAATTGCACTGCACATATGCGCACAGCGCGTGGCACATCCCTGAGTGAACTAGCAGCACTCTCTGCCGGAACCCACCCCTGGTACAATACTTTATATACACGGCCAGGGAAGATATATAAGTACTGTAATTTCTCCTTAATTTCATGATGAAAGCCTACTTAAAATTCTGTTTGACAGATAAAATCAGTTTGATCACTGATTTTTTCAATAAAAAGGGGTATCAAAAATCCACAATTAAGGCCATTGAAATAGTGCAAACTATTTCAAATTGGTAGAGAAGCAGAATGCAGCTTCAGTGCAGTAAATAAAAAAGTTCACTCTTCACATGTACTATATCCAATCTCACACTTGTAATAAAAATCTATTAAAGTACTTCAACACCAAAATAATAAATGTGCAATTAATAGTTGGTTCCAGGTCTTTTCAGGGAAGAAATAAGCCATCAAAGAAACCGCAGGTGCCTTGAAGCTGCTCCACTCTATATTTCTTATCTTTTTTTGCTGATTAGCGCTTGAGAAACGTCTGTTTTTCTTAAGGTGATTTTTCTTAGTTTAACATAGGAGGAAAAGAGCTCGATTTGTAAACAGCAAAGAGTTAAAATCTATGCCACTGCCTTTTCCTCTCCCTATTGCTGGTGGCTCTTAAAAATGGAGAAAATCCATGTTTCTCTTCACTGTACTGTATTAATAGAGTTTTGAGAACGAAGGCGGGGTATGAAATTTAAAACTAAAACAGACTGCAAAGTGTTCTCTTGGATCAAATTATGAATATCAGTTTTCTTTGGGGAGCCGTCAGCATGAGCGGTAGAGAAAAATGAAGTTTTAGAATTCAATTCTTGGAAAGAAAAATTACTAACATAATTTAATGCATTGGAGGAAGGTGAAATAGGTCCATTGTAAACTAGGAAGCTTTACAGCTGATAGCGAAAAAATGTACCTCAATGCTATTCTTTCCAACTCTGGGTCTTATTTTTTGTGAAGCTACCTTTTTAAAAAGCCATGCCAGTTTCAATAATTCTTTTGTTAACACCACTAGCTTCGCTATGCTCCCCTCTCATAATGGTGATATATGTAAAGTATGTTATATATATAATAATTTGTTAAACCTGTATGCGCGAATCATAACGGAGGTGTGCATAACTTCCTGGGATTAACGCTGTGATTTAAATGAGATTTCAGATTGTTTGGGGGAATGCTGAAACTCTGAGTAAGTTTACATTTTCCACACAGAAGTTCTTGAGTTCAATCTCTACCCATCTCCAGGTAGAGCTGGGATTCTGGAAATGCCTCCTACCGGGAATTGTTGGAACTGTTTCTTAGTGTAAACAATACTGACTTTGATAGACAATGATCCAAACATTTCCTTCAATTTTCAATTTGACAACCGGGAACACAGTTTAAAGAATTTATTTTTAATATATACTTATTTAGGAAGAACGTGCAATAGTGGTAGATTTCAGATTATAAACATATTCTGTACTGCAGGGATATGTCTCTGTCTCTCTATTTCACAATAACAGAATAACAGAGTTGGAAGGGACCCTGGAGGTCTTCTAGACCAACCCCCTGCTCATGCAGGACACCCTATACCATTTCAGACAAATGGTTGTTCAATCTCTTCTTAAAAACATCCAGTGTTGGAGTATGCACAACCTCTGGAGGCAAGTAGTTCCACTGATTAATTGTTCTCGCTGTCCAGAAATTTTTCCTTAGATCTAGGTTGCTTCTCTTCTCGATTAGTTTCCATCCATTGCTTCTTGTCCTACCTTCAGGTGCTTGGGAGAATAGCTTGACTCCCTCTTCTTTATGTCAACCTCTTAGATATTGGAACACTGCTATCATGTCACCCTAGTCCTTCTTTTCATTAAACTAGCAAAGGTAAAAGTCCCCCCCCCCGCACATATGTGCTAGTGGTTCCCGACTCTAGGGGGTGGTGCTCACCTCCATTTCAAAGCCGAAGAGCCAGCACTGTCCAAAGACATCTCCTTGGTCATGTGGCCAGCATGACTAAATGCCAAAGGTGCATGGAATGTTGTTCCCTCCCCACCAAAGGTGGTTCCTATTTTTCTACTTGCATTTTTACATGCTTTTGAACTGCTAGGTTGGCAGAAGCTGGGACAAGTAACGGGAGCTCACTCTGTTATGAGGCTCTAGGGATTCGAACCACCAAACTGCTGACCTTTCTGATCGACAAACTCAGTGTCTTAGTCACTGAGCCACTGTCCCTTGTTTATTAAACTAGACATACCCAATTCCAGCAACCATTCTTTGTATGCTTTAGCCTCCAGTCCCCTATCTCTATCCTTTGTTTATCTCTATTTCTATCTCTGTCTCTATTTCTATATCTTGATTTCTGTGATCTCCCTCTCCCTCTCCATTTCTCATTATCTTTCTCATCATAGAATAGAATTAACAAAAGTAAAACAAGAACACAACTCTATATGAAATATAGAGAATAGCAAAATGTTATCACATTTTTCATTTAGATTACTTCTGCCTGCTAATATTTCTGTAGTTTAAGGTGACCAGATTTTCAGATTGGTAAAGAGGGACACCATTGACCGGGGGAGGGGGGGGGCTTGATTAAAAATTTTATATTTTGTCAAAAGGTCACCCCAGGACACTGAAACCAGCATAAATACGAATCTGTTGCCAAACAAAATTGTGATCACGTGACCATGAGGATGCTGCAACGGTTGCTAAGTGTGAAAAATGGTCGCAACCATTGACTTATAAATAGACTAATGTTCTGAAAACCTGACCTAAATTACTATATATTTTAAATAGCTGTAAAGCTATGCTGAAAAAGTTGTTCTCAAGGTATTGTGATAAATTCAATAAAAAGAAGGGAATTCTTCATGAACTTAAGGAGAAATGAGAGTATTGGATAGTAAATGGGCAAATAAAATTACCAATCAAAGAGAATATTTGCACCTCAGGGTTGAAATGAGATGTTCTCTCCTACTCTTTCCTCTTCCTCTCTTCTCTCTCTGTCTCTCTCATCCTCTTTCTCTTTGTCTCTCTTCTCTTTCTCCTTCTTTTCCATTCTTCCTTCACTTATTCTTTCTTTCTCCCTTCTCTCTCCTCTTCGTCTCTTTCTGTCTCTCATCCTCTTTCTCTTTGTCTCTCTTCTCTTTCTCTCTCCTTCTTTTCCATTCTTCTGTCAGTTTCTCTCTCCTTCTCCCTTCTCTCTCCTTTGTCTCTTTCTCTCTCTCACCCTCTTTCTCTTTGTCTCTCTTCTCTTTCTCCTCCTGTTCCATTCTTCTATCACTTTCTCTCTCCTTCTCCCTTCTCTCTCCTCTTTGTCTCTTTCTCTCTCTCTCTTACCCTTTTTCTCTTTTCCTTTCTTTCTCTCTCCTTCTTTCCCACTCTTCTGTCACTTTCTCTCTCCTTCTCTGTCTCTTTCTGTCTCTCTCCCCTCTTTTTTCTTCCTCTCTCCCACTCTTTTATCACTTTCTCTCTACCACCCAACCTGTCCCCATATTTATCTTCGACTGATCATGTTTGCAATAATTTACCTTTTCTAAATAGGTGCAGTTCCCTCGCTCAATCAAACACATACACACACACACACACACACACACACACACACACACAAAACCATTTTTCTCCAAACTTTGATCACAGCATGGTTCTGACTTCAGCTGGTGGGAACAGCTTTCTCCTTTCCCCGTCCAGTTTGGCAGCGAGTCTAGCGGAGAGCTGTCCCCATCCCCGGTGACCGGGGTGGAGCAGGGGTAGCGAGAAGGCAGGCCCGGCTCTTCTTGGCTTCTGCCTCTCCTTGCAGCATACAAGAAACGGCTCGTGGTCACAGATAAAAAGAGGAGATCGCGACGGAGAAAGAGCATCCTCCATTAGCGCTGCGCTCCCTCCTTTCCCTACTTCTGCGCTGGACTAGTTTCCCCTCCCGCCTCGGAGGCGCCCCGCTCACCATCTGCCGGTGGGCGTCTTCGGCGATCCCCCGCTGACGGCGAAAAAAAGGCCCAACACCACGCGGAGGGCGGAGAAGAGCAGTGCCATCGTCGCCTTCGCTCTTTCTCCCGCCTTTCCCTCCCGTTGGCTGCTAGCCGGAGGAGGTGGAACCGGGGCGGGGGCACAGAAAGGAGGCTGGGAAAGCCGCCCTGGACGGCTTTCTCGCACACAGGACTGGCGCAACCAGGGAGACACAGGGAAAGGCGCCCGCTCACCAGTCCACCCACCCACCCTTGTGCTCCGGAGGCAGCACCTCCCCAGTGCCTTCCTTCGCGCCCTGCGGAGTTTCTCGCACACAGGATGGGCGCGACCTGGGAGACACAGGGAAAACTCCGCAGGGTGCAAAGGAAGCAGCACGGCAGCGGCGGAGCTGGGAAGGTGCTGCCCCCGGAGCCCAAGGGTGAGCGGGCTGGCGCGGGCTGGCGAGCGGGTGCCTTTCTCGCACACAGGATGGGCGCAACCTGGGAGACACAGGGAAAGGCACATGCTCGCCAGTCCGCCCGCCCACCCTTGGGCTCCCGGGGCAGCATCTCCCCAGCGCCTTCCTTTGCGCCCTGCTTAGTTTGTCGCACACAGGACGGGCGCGACCTGGGAGACACAGGGAAAACTCCGCAGGGCGCGATGGAAGCAGCGCGGCAGCGGCGGAGCTGGGAAGGTGCTGCCCCCGGAGCCCAAGAGTGAGCGGGCTGGCGCGGGCTGGCGCGGGCTGGCGAGCGGGCGCCTTTCTTGCACACAGGATGGGCACAACCTGGGAGACACAGGGAAAGGCGCCCGCGCGCCAGTCCGCCTGCCCACCCTTGGGCTCTGGGGGCAGCACCTCCCCAGCATCTTCCTTCGTGCCCTGCGGAGTTTCTCACACACAGGACGGGCGCGACCTGGGAGACACAGGGAAAACTCCGCAGGGTGCGAAGGAAGCAGCGCGGCAACGGCAGAGCTGGGAAGGTGTTGCCCCCGGAGCCCAAGGGTGAGCGGGCTGGCGCGGGCTCGTGAGCAGGTGCCTTTTTTGCACACAGGGAAGGGGAGGAGGGCGGCAGCGGCTGTTTCACTAACCCCGCGCAGGTTACTAAAGGCCCTCAGTAGCAGCAGCAGCAGCAGCCGACGACAATGACGACCTCGCGCGATGGTCCTTGGGGGCGCTGCGGAAGTCCTGCCAAAGTGCCCCTTTCTCAGCTCGGAGCGGGATGAGCAGTGAGTGGACCCTCATTTAAAATGACGGCCGTGGCCGCTCGTTCGCTCCGCCGCTCTTGCGTGGAGGTCTGAGGAGGCAGAGGGGTGGGAGGGGTGCGAAGGAACCAGTGCGGTGGCGCTTGGCGAGCGGGCACCTTTCTCGCACACAGGGAAGGGTAGGAGGGCGGCGGCGGTTGTTTCACTAACCCCGCGCAGGTTACTAATTCCCGGTTTACTCACCAGTGAAGCAGCAAAACAAAGCAAACGGCCGCGAAAGCAAAATGAAATGGAGACTCCTGTGACTCATGCGGCGTGCTAAGCGGACTCCAGCCAATCAGTGAGCTGGCTGGGATGGAAAACTTTAAGCACGCCGCGTTTTCCATCCCAGCCAGCTCACTGATTGGCTGGAGTCCGGGCCAATCAGTGAGCGGCAGGCTGGGCTGGCTTAGATTTTTAGTGTAGATAGAATAGATGGGGGAATGGAATGAGCGAGCTAGCAGCAGCTGATGATGGGCGGGAGAGCCAGCGAGCGCCAAAATAAAGCGGGGTTTTTTGAGAACCGGGCGGGACGCGGGGAAAAATGATGAAAAGTCGTGCCTGTCCCGCCAGATGCAGGACGTCTGGTCACCCTACTCTAGTTCCACCTAACGATTTTAATATACTTGATTGATTAGATATACTTAGGAAATCTTAAAAGCCTCGTGCTCCTGCATATGCTGATCACTTTTAAATTGTTGCACATATTTGAGAAATTGTTAATTGATCTCCTTCAGGGCCTCTTCTATTGGGAACAGAAAACTTTCTAGGAAGGCCTTCTTTGTGATTGATGAAATCAGAAGAGAAGCACTTACAATGTTCGTACAATGCAACTTTCATTGACTTAAAACTCTTAGGGAAAGTAAAAATTTGGCTATGTCAACATTTTTATATATGAAATATGGATGTCCTTTCCATTCACTATAATCATGTTTTGGAGCATCAGGGAAAATCACAATGCTGATTGACTAACCCAGAAAGAGGGTTATTACTGAATATGAACAAGATAAAGAAAGAAAAAACGAATTAAGGTTAAACAATTCAAATATATTCAGACCAGTGGTCCTAATAGTCTTTTTAAAAAAAAAATATTTCCAGAACCTCTGATTCAAAGGCAAAGTTTTAGTGATAAAAAAATTGGCTGTGTTTGAGTTTTTCTCCTTAGTCTCTTGCAATATTCCAGAGCAACATGCTGGATGGGGAAATTTAGGACTTGAAATCACACATCTTAAAGTTGCTGAGAAACTCTGTACTATTTTGTTGTTATTGTTCTACATGATACTTTTGGAAGATTTTTCCCCCCCTCTAAATGAACTACAGATACACTGTACACTGTTAGAGTTTACTTCCATGGTTAAGTCTGTGGAATCTTGAAGGCCAATAAGAAGCTTGCTATTTTTGTCAAGTATTTTCTTTGGCTGTGATCCCTCTGTTGTGTTGTGTAAAAGATTTATTATTTCAGTTTTATTTTGTTATTTAATGCTTGTAAAATCTGAGCGTAATGTCAGACAAAATAAGCTTCAATTCTAAAAGAAAGGAAGGAAGATTCAAAGAAGGAAGGTAGGTAAGAGTCTTGCACATCTTTTTCTTTTAATTTACCTGTTCTCACATGCAAAAATTCATAATGGAGGTATTTGTGAAATATCTATTTCGCTTCTCTAACCCTTTATAACATTAGCCACCACGCTACAAACAGTACTATGTATAGAAATCCAGCTGAACTCCAACTCTAATTTTAAATGTTTATAACTCTTTCAAGCCAATTCTGTTTATTTTAATCAAATGTTGCAAATCTGCAAGTCACAGCACAATTGCTGTTTGCTTGAAGTGTCCTTTCTATTCTAAGGAGCAGCATAAAAATAAAGTGTTTTGAGGAACTGTGTCTGTCAAAAGATCATCTGGTTAGTAAACAGAATGGAAATGCAGTGAAATGTGTAATTGCATTAAGAAATGCATTGGCTTTCGTAGCATTTGAAAACTCTCTTTCACTCTTCAATCATTTAGTAAAACATTTTGACATCAGTTTTTTTAATTTATTTATTATTTGTGGTTCTGAATCACTTTAACTCATGTATAAGTGAGGAACAGTGACATTAATTTGTCTGAAAGCTCTTTCTTTCTGCAGAAGCTGTGGTGATTTGAATAGCCATGTAAGTGCTTAAATTAAACATTACCTCAAGGACAAATATATATGCCTTTGGCATCACTTTAATTGAGACAGTATAAGTCCTGGGAACTGTAGCATGATAGGTGCTAATGATATTTTTATGTGACATTCCTGATTCCTCTCATAAAATACACCTGAATCAAGTTAGTTAATAATATAGATAAATATTCTATTTATATACAGTATATTTTAAAGATATATTTTTATTTCTGAACAAAACATCAAAAATCTTTTCCCACAGTCCAAACTCCATACCTGAACTTACATTTCCAACAATTATATCAATTTTTAGTCAAATGGGAAACTTCATAATAATTTCTTGAATTCTTTCAGAATACTTTTTTGTCATATTTCAAAAACACCATAGGTGCTGTTGTGGCCCAGCAGGAGCCGTTGGAGCTGCCACCAGACTCCGACATCGAGGGGCCCTGTGAGTCGGCTTTGGAGGATGTGGAGGATCCTGGAGAGGGTTTTGACTCCAAGCAGGGCGCAGAGAGGCTGGTTGGCCACCAGGAGGCGCCTGAGCCTTGGACCAGTGGGGAGGAGACAAGGGAGTGTGATCCAGACATCATGCATTGGAGCAGTGGGGAGGAGACAAGGGAGTTGTTCCTGAATGCCCGGCAACTAAAACAAGAGCTAATAGGCGGAAGGAACAGTTATGCAGTTACAGGAGGTAATTGCACTCAGCTGGTGGTAATTAGGCTCCTCTCAAGACTATAAAAGGAATGATTGTGCACATGCCCTTTTGTAGGAGTCAACATATTCACTACAGTTGGGAACTTTCGTGGCTAGCTTGGCAGGCTGGATTGCTGCCATGGTTAGTCTGTGCTGGCTTGCTGCCAAGGTCCTGTCTGTGTGTTAATAAATCCTTGCAGTATCTTTGTCTCGGCATGCTTTGGTATAGGTCAAGGGGGGTCAGAACAGGTTGCTAAATTATAAATCAATTAAATTTTAGATCGTTCCAAATAAGAACAAGGTAGCAACTAACTGCTTTTGGATTGATTTTGCAATCCATTATTATATAATTTAAGGTAATGCTATACTTTTCATTATCATTTTTCCTCACAAATTACAGATTTCTGTAATTAATACTATGTCTCTGTGTATATCTTTAGAACCAGGCACCATATCCCAATAACTGGAGAAGTGCAGTTTGATTCGGGAAGAATCACATGAGTTCAGTCAACAATACAGTAGGGGAAAAAATATTCTTGAATTGCAGGGGAAAAAAATGTTTTCCTGCTCTCATATCTAATAGTAATTGGAATCTATCCTGAATCCACACTATCTTTAGAAGTGGCTGTATTAGCCACTTGTATGTATTGTGGAATGTCAGACTTTATTAGGTAAACCAGATAGGAAACATGCCCAGATGAATTAATTCTATTTTATTGCAAAGTTGGATTAATACAGTGGTGGGATTCAGCCAGTTCACACCTATCCGGGAGAACCGGTTGGTAATTTTCTAAGCAGTTTAGAGAACCAGTTGTTGGAAGAAATCTCCTTTTGTTTTTTCCCCACTTTACAGGGCTAATCCTGTAAGGAAGGCAGGAAGGAAACATTCTGGTGTTGTTTCTAGCCTAATCTTTATTGACCTGCTTACAGAAACAGCCTCTCCGATTAACCCTTACTACATTGTCACAGCTAAGGTGAAGCGTCCATCGGCGTGAGTGACCTTGAGTTGGCCACGCCCACCCAGTCACATGACCACCGAGCCCCACCTACCCAGATGGTCATTAGGGCAGAGAACCGGTTGTTAAATTATTTGAATCCCACCACTGGATTAGTACAATCTTGCAAGTCTGAAAGTACAGTTATCTTGCCATCTCTTTCGAAAGAGAAGAGAAAGTGATAATAATGCTGGATCTTCTTACCACCTATAATAGAATATGTGGCTGACCTTAGAAAATGAAGGGGAAAGATGATGCCTAGGAAACAGAGAAGAAAGGGAGAAACCCCCAAGGTCTCAGAAATGTAAGATACACCTGCCTCGATTATTGATTAGAGGGTTAAAAGTGGTGGCAGGAAGTTTGTACCTCCAAACTTCCAAGATTTTGTTTATGTCACCCAGCCAACATCTATGCCTAAGGGACAGTGGTGGGTTTCAAAAAAAATTTGAACCTACTCTGTGGGTGTGGCCTCCTTTGTGGGAGTGGCTTGCCGGCCATGTGTTCTCCCCCCCCTCTCTCTCTCCTTCCTTTTGTGTCTCTGTCCCTTTTTCCTTTATTCTTTTATCTCTCTCTCACTTTTTCTTTTTTCTTTTTTTCTTTTTTTCTTTGTTCTTTTTTCTTTTTTTCTTTTTTTCTTTATTTCTTTATTCCTTTCTTTCTCTTTCTCTTTCTCTTTCTCTCTCTGTGTGAGTCTGTGTGTGTGTGTGTGTGTGTGTGTGTGTGTGTGTGTGTGTGTGTGTGTGTGTCACTGGTGGGTTTCAAAAAAAATTTGAACCTCTTCTGTAGGTGTGGCCTGCTTTCCGGGTCCACTGGTGGAATCTCTTCTAACTGGTTCGGTAGATTTGACGAACCAGTTCTACCGAACTGGTGCGAACTGGTAGGAACCCACCTCTGCTAAAGGAGGACCAACACCTAAGTCTCCCAGTTCCTTGCCCAGTTTTCTTACCTATATCATTCTATTCTTCCTTTCCCTACATGCAAATTTGGCCAATAATAGTTTCACAGTGCAAGACCCCAAAAGGTAAACAGCTAAATATGAAGATAACAAATTTGTCAAACGAACATCTGGGAATATTTTCTTTTAAAAAAAAATGGGATTGGTATAAGATCAGTTACCTTTTATGTTGATTTTTTAAAAAATCTTCTTTAATTACATTAAAATGCAGAACTGTAAACCAGTGCAAAGGTTGCTCAATTTTGTTTTCTGTAGGAATCTTTGTGTGTATATATAAATCACTTTAAGTTTGCATTACCCATTTGTTTTTGCAATTGTATCTCTGTCCCCTTTTTGGAGGGACAAAAAACAATTTTTATAGAGATACTGTAAAACCAATATTTGAAAAAATGTTGGAAAAAAATTATTGCAGTCATTAATCAGCCCACAGAAATCAATATGCAAAAAATCCAAAACTAAATTGTCAACGCCATGGAGAAATACAAGCGAAGACTTTTGCTCCAAAATATTATCAAAAACAGAGAATGTTAAGATGCTTGCTCAGGCAGTGCATGGGCAGCAAAAGAGAAAAGGGATTAAAATTAGTGATTTGTATTATATAAACTTTAACACGGTGATGTAAAATACAAGGAAAAATTGATAAACAAAGTAATAAAATTAGCCAAAAGAGATTTGAGAGTTATAAACTTTTCTTATAGATCCCTGTCAGAACTGAGAACAATGTAGTAGGTCACATTGGTATGCATATACTTAGACTTATCATAATCTAATAAAAACAATGCCAGTTTTTTAAATCTGCTTATTCTTGGTTAATGATATATATAAAAAGGATTTATGGTGGGAATGTGCAGAGCCACTTCTCATAAACTGTTGACCATCTCTTTGGAACAGGGATCCTGTAAACATTCTGTATTGCCTTAAAGGCATTTTCGGGGCTGGTAAATAATGTCTTGAAATAAACAGCATTTCACATCACCACTGACAGCATTCCAAATATCATGCAGAATTAAATCAGAGTCCAAGGCAGAGCTATCCTTAAGATTCCAATTTAATAAGACAGACATGTTGGCATCGTGCTATGGATTCCCAATACTGGAAATGACATCAGAATTCCACCCGGTTAAAAGTTCATGATCTTGTCCCCACACCCACAAATCCATCACATGGTCCAATCTTCTTCTTCCATGCTGGCATCCACACCCAGCTGCTTCCGGTCAGGTGTAAAAGTACGGAGACAAAAGTTGACCTTGGGCTTCTAGTAAAGAATGATAATAATACATTCCACAATCCTATTCCCCCCTCCCATCAACTATACTAATGAAACAACATAATGAAATAAGAGAAAGTAAGGCAGGCCAAAATTCTAAAAGGAATATAATTGCAGGCCTGACAACCACATTTAATGGTAGTTAGGTCTGAAACATAGACCTTCATTGCTGCCAAAGAAAGAAGAGCAAAATTCAATTGATAATTCTGTGTCATATAATCAGCATTGTTACATCCATTTCTGTGTCCCTGTGAATCCTCCCTAATCACAACAGTCTTAAAGGTGCTTTTTTTTCTTCAAAAGGCAATTGGACTGCTTTTTCCTTGAGAAAGAAGAAAACATTTTGCTTCTCATCCAAGAAGCTTCATCAGATCATCAGTCCAGTTGTCTTTTGATGAAAACAGCACCTTTGAGACAACTATGACCTGGATGATTGAGAATCTCCACCGATATGGGACTTTATTTCACCTTTTTGTCCAATTCAACTAGGCTGTGATTAAAAAGAAGCCTATTTTTAAATTTATAATAAAGCTAGGATAAGTTATAACAGAATAGGCAGCTTCCACCGGTCTTATTTTTGGAGTGAAAACTCTTGAGATTGAGATTTATTAGATTTATATACCGCCCTTCTCCCAAGGACGTAAAGTTTAACACATTTCTAAAATGTTTCTTTTTCCTGGACTTCTGTAAAACCTCTGTAAATTAAACTTTAATTTAAAGTTTAAATTAATAGAACCAGCACCTCTGCTTTTAAATTAATGCATAATATTTAAATATGTTGTTTTAATGATCTGAGTTATTTAGTTTAGAAACTGCTTATTTTGTTTTTTTTTTACAACTGTTTGTAGTACATTGTCTTTTGAATTGGTTTTTTCTCCTATGTATGTAATGTCCTTAATTATAAGATCATGATAAATACATTTGTTATTCCTGCTGCTATAATATTAATGATACCTGAATACATGTTTGTGTGGAAATCCATAAGACAGAATAAATTGTTTTTTCTCAACCCAAGCAAGGCAAGGTTTGGGAGTTGCAATCCAACACTAGAAGCCATTGGGTTAAGGAACAAGGTATAGAGACGAGGGGTGGGTTTAATTTTTTTTTACTACTGGTTCTGTGGGCGTAGCTTGTTGGTCATGTGACTGGGCAGGTGGGATTCATGGTCATGTGCCTGTCTGGTCATGTGACTGGGTGGGCGTATCTGGTTGGTCATGTGATTGGTGGGTATGGCCAACTTGACATCACTCACACCAAAGAGTGCCTTGCCTGGCCTCTCCCCACCTCAAAGGCCTCAAAGAGATCAATTTCTCTATTTAGTTACTACTTCCGAACATCCAAAATATACTATTTAATCCTAGGTATATATATGCCATATGTGTATATACATATTACATAGTATAGCAATAGCAATAGCAATAGCAGTAGACTTATATACCGCTTCATAGGCCTTTCAGGCCTCTCTAAGCGGTTTACAGAGAGTCAGCATATTGCCCCCAACAATCTGGGTCCTCATTTTACCCACCTCGGAAGGATGGAAGGCTGAGTCAACCCTGAGCCGGTGAGATTTGAACCGCTGACCTGCTGATCTAGCAGTAGCCTGCAGTGCTGCATTTAACCACTGCGCCACCTTGGCTCTCTATAGTGTGTGCATAGGCACACAAAAACATACATTATCTACTATATAAACTGTATGTGTATGTACACACACAACACACACACACACACACACACACACACACACACAGCTCTTCTAAAACTATACACATTCAACCTCACTTTCTGCATTTGCAAAAATACACTCAGAGTCCACTTTGTGCCACATATTTAATGAAAACCTCTGTATACTAGAACAATACACATGCCTTCAGATGTTCTTCTCTTTTCTGCACATGACCTTTAGAGCCAGGAGATGTCCTGGATTGAGTAAAATGTGGTGAAACTCACTTAACAATGCTCTTGCTTAGCAACCAAAATGTTGGGCTCAATTGTGGTCATATGTCAAGGACTACTTTTGCCTTCCTCTGCATGGCAGTCTTGTCTTAATAAACTCCTTCTCCTTTCTGGCAATTTTCCTCTCTGTTAGAGCAGGGGTGGCTAGTAAAAAAAAATGTAGTAATAAAAAACCCCAAGATGGCAGCCCCTATGGTGCCACTGATAGAACCGATTGGGGGGGAGGGGCGGCGGAATTACTACCTACTCAACTGAACCAGTCCAAACTGGTAGGAACCCACCTCTGTGTTAAAGGCACTAAAATAATCCAGACAATATAAGGTTTCCTTCTGGGGCAAGGAGTTGGACTACATGGCCTCCAAGGTCCCTTCTAACCCTGCTATTCTATGATTCTGTAAGGATCTTCCGCTGGAGCAGAGGGTTGGACTAGATGATCTCTGTGATCCCTTTCAGCCCTGAAACAGCTGTGCTGTTTCAAAGTGTCTTCTGAAGCCACCTCTAGTGTCAGAGTTTGTGTGGTCCTTAATTCCTCTCCTTTTTTCCCCTCACTTTCCTTTCATTCCTCTCTCCTTTCATTTATCTATGTATCCATCCATCCATCCATCCATCCATCCATCCATCCATCCATCCATGCAACTGTATGTCATTCACTTTTCCCTCCCTCCCTCTTTCTCCTTTTCTTTCTCCTTCCTTCCTTCCTCCCTTCCTCCCTCCCTCCCTCCCTCCCTCCCTCCCTCCCTCCCTCCTTTCTTTCTTTCTTTCTTTCTTTCTTTCTTTCTTTCTTTCTTTCTTTCTTCCATACAGATTCCATACAGCTCGGAACCCTTAAGGCAAACCAAATACAAGTGGTCCTCGCTTAATGGCCAGTTGCTTAGCAAGTTTTCTAATTTACAACTGACCTCTCCAGAACTACTTGACCTGTTCGGCAGTCCAAAAAAACATGCCAGCAATGGCCGCGGTGACTGAGGTAACTGTTCGGGGACATGCCAACCGGGGTCGCTGCTGGTTCTGCAACCCAGGCCAGCATACCACTATCGGTTCGGCCAAAGTGTGCCAAACCAGTAGGAATCCACCTTTGGCTGTGATGCATAAGTTGGGCATTTGATACCTTTCTGGAAGTTTCTTATTATGGGGACAAAATTAATTCTTAGAAGCGTTCATGACCAGAGGTTCTACTGTATCTGCCATGACACTGAAACCTCGAGGTGTTTTGATGAAGGAGGACATGATGTTTGGGCTTGGTTTGCCTGAACGTATCTCCATGACAACAGGTTTGCGACTTCAGACTGACATTTTGTTGTTATAAGTACCCGCAAGCACAGCTGAATTGTTGAATTGGGCCCGGATCCTCGGTTTCTGCTAACTCTTTCAGACTTTCTGCCAATCCTTCCTGAAACTGGATGTTCGGGGTGAATTTCATCCTACAAAGCATGTTTTCCAAACACGAGCATGCAACAGTCAGTCCAAAGCTTAAGAGCAGAGTCAGGGTTGTCAGCAAGTCCAAGGATCGAAGGTAAAAATGTGAAATTAATACACAGGGATCACATTTGAGCTAACATTCCTTTCCTCCTAAGAGCAGAGAGGGAGCCAAGTCTGTTCTGTAGGCCGTCACTCCTCAGAATGTTGTTGCAGCAAACTGCCACTGTCTGACTCTTTACTCTGTTGTTACTAACCGAATGGAACTTTCCATATGCTCTCCTCTCTCCTTTCATGGGCCATGACTGGCTTCAGGAGACAAAATAAAACAGCCAAAGAGACAAAGCACAACCTAATCTTGCCTGCTTCTGGATATAACATGGTTTAGTTAGATCACCCTTGATCATAATTTGAACCTTCTGAGATGTATATATTGACTTAATTCCTTGAATAAAATTGTTGTCAAAGTGCATAATTTCCAGAACTTTAAACAAAAAAGACCAATTCCATTCAAAAGCTTTCTCTGCAAAACATGCCTTGTTTTTTATGTTGTAAATATCCTAAGGGATCCAATAAATAACAAAACAATAGAGCTGGAATAGGCATTGGATGACTTCTACTCCAACCCACTCTGCTCAAGAAGAAGATCCGACACCATAACTGGCTGTCCAATCTCTTCTTAAAAACCACCAGTGATAGTGCAGCCACGACTTCTGGAAACAAGGCGTTCCACTGATTAATTGATTTGGAATTTCTGAAATAGGCTGAATTCAGATCCCCCATCAAACTCAAAACCACTAAAACCATTTCTAGGGTAGGACCCTAAGCCAAAAAGCAGATGAGACCACCACGTATAGGAGGAACCATGGGGAATTTAGGGCAAAGGTTTGCCATTCACCTTTGGTATTAGAACTATGATATCCTTATTTTGGTGGCATAAGGGCACCCTTTGTCCCCCTTCATATTCAAAGGTGCCCAGTTCTTGTGAGCCATGTGAGGTTCACCCCTACAACCTATCCATAGCTAGACAAAACATGAAGTCCGTGTCATGAAACACAGATTGTGATGACTTTGACTGCTAAAAGAGACAATAAAAAAGGCTAAGAAGGAAACAAAAAGACTAGAATGAATCCTCACCAGTAGCCTACACCCTTAAAAGCAAGGATTAACACCAAACAACCAAAGAGAAAAGATTATTCTAAGCAAGGAGAAAATTATATCCTTCACCCTGACATGGCAAATTACAAGTAGCCCTCAATTTATTACCATAATTCAGACTAGAATTGCTATTGTTAAGAAAGACAGTTGTTGGGTCATTCAAACCCAATTTTATGACTTTTTTTGCCATGGTTCTTAAGTGATAACAATGTTGTTAACAAGTGAATATGGCTTCCCCCATTGACTTTGCTTGTTAGAAGCTGGAAGAATAAGTTGCAAATGGAGATCATATGACCTGGGGAACTGCAACTGCTATAAATACATGCCAATTGCCAAGCACTCAAATTTTGATCACACAACCATGGGAATCATGCGATGGTTGAGAGCGTTTTGATTATAAATCACTTTTCCCAGTGCTGTTGTAACTTTGAATGGTCATTAAACAAATGGTTATAAGTCAAGAACTAGCTGTACTGTATACGAATAGGGATCAAACCCTCATATTGATGGTGATGATGCAGTGACGTGCGGTGAGCTTTATAGCTGGTGAGGCAGCAATTTTTTTAGACTTGTAGACTTCAACTCCCAGAATTCCACAGCCAGGTATGCTCTGTTCCGATTTAAAGCGACGGCATTTTTCCATCTTGCAAAATAAGTTTTCCCATTCTTTTTCTTCTCCCTCCCCCTCCTTCCTCCCTCTCTCCCTCCCTCCCCCCTCTCTCAAACAGACACACGCACACAGAGAATTTGGATCCCTCGCTCACTCACTCACTCTCAAACAAACACAAACACAGAAGTTGGATTGGATATATTTTCCAAAGGCTTGAAAGCAACTCCTCTGCCATACCCCCCCCCATTCTCCTGCTGCCTTCCGATCCGAGCCTTTGATTGCAAGTGGAGCCACGTTGCCTTTTCAAACTTGTAATCAGTGAAGCTGGGCTTATATACTTTTATCCAGTGGTCTGTGTGTGTCTGTGTTTGTGTTTGAAAAGGCAACGTGGTTCTGCATGCAATCAAACTTTTTGAATTCCTCCCCCCTCCCCACACACGCACCTTTTCCAGCTGTTTCAGAGAGGATTTCAACTCTGCTTTTGCCTGCCCTCATGAAAAGAAAAAAAAGCCTCTAAAAATGCCCTCTACAGGAGATGAGAGAACACGTGCCTCCTTTGCATAAGAAATTTTTCGTCTTTTAACCCTTGCTTAACTCTGCTCAAGTGATCATAAAGCTAGAGTAAAGGAGGCCCGAAGTTCTCTCGCTTCCCACTGCAGTTAAGCACTAAGCAGAGTCATCCACTTTGACTCTGGCAGCAACTACCTCAGCCTTTTTCCTTTTAATTATTCTATTTCTTTTCCTCATGACGCTGGTGAGGCCCCGCCTCCCCTGACTGCATGTCCCTGTGATGATGATGTTGGGTAATGAAATGTCTGCAAGCTCAGAGAGCACCAAGGAGTCTACATTTAAACCCTGAGCTACAAAGATTCTCTTCCATTAGATCTCATCTTGCAAATTTAAACATGGGGGGAAATGTATTTTCTACAGTGTTTCCTATGTGGCAAGTTGGTGATGTTCTTTCATTTTTTTTCAACAACTGGGATGATAAAATATTGAATTAAATTGAATTCTTTGGCTAAAGGGGATACAAGGGTGGATACAATTTTCCCAGGGAAAACTTCATGTAGGAATTTTTTCTTGTTTCTGCTGTTTCAAGTTTATAAAAATGCAAAAAAAGCAGATGAGACCACCACATATATGAGGAACCATTGGGATTTTAGGGTAAAGGCTTGTCGTTTGCCTTTGGTATTAGAACTATGATATCCTTATTTTGGTGACATGAGGGCACCCCTTGTCCCTTTCATATTCAAAGGTGCCCATTTCTTATGTACCATATAAGGCTCACCCCTAGCACCTATCCACAGCTAGACAAAATATTAAGGCCATGTCATGAAACACTGATTGTGATGACTTTGACTACTACACATACATATATCCAGGATCCCAATCCTTGTGCTGAGGCGTTGAGTAGTTGAGGTGCTGAGTAGCGGAGGAGCTGAGGTGCTGAATTGTGGAAGTGTTGAGAAGCTAAGGTGCTGAAGTGCAGAGGTTCTGAAGTGCGGAGGTTCTGAGGTGCTGAAGTGCTAACGTGCGGAAGTGCTGAAGTGCTGAGGTTCTGAGGTGCTGAAGTGCTCAGGCACTGAAGTGCTGAGGAGCTGAGGTGCGGAGGTACTGAAGTGCTGAGGTGCTGAAGTGCTGAGGAGCTGAAGTGCTGAGGTGCTGAAGTGCGGAGGTGCTGAAGTGCGGAGGTGCTGAAGTGCGGAGGTGCTGAAGTGCGGAGGTGTTGAGGAGTTAAGGTGCTGAAGTGCGGAGGTTCTGAAGTGCGGAGGTTCTGAGGTGCTGAAGTGCTGAGGTTCTGAGGTGCTGAAGTGCTCAGGCACTGAAGTGCTGAGGAGCTGAGGTGCGGAGGTTCGGAAGTGCTGAGGTGCTGAAGTGCTACAGATCTGAAGTGCGGAGGTGCTGAAGTGCGGAGGTGCTGAAGTGCTGACTTCTGAGGTGCTGACGTTCTGAAGTGCGGAAGTGCTGAGGTTCTGAGGTACGGAAGTGCTGAGGAGCTCAGGTGCGGAGGTGCTGAAGTGCTGAGGAGCTGAAGTGCTGAGGAGGTGAAGTGCTAAGGTGCTGAGGTGCTAACGTGTGGAGGACCAGCGGATCCGGGTAAGGACACACTTCTGGAATTATGGTCCAGTGGGTCACAGGTCACACTTCAAGAGCTGAGATGTCATTGCCCACCTTGCACCAAGCCTTGATGACATCTTTGCTTTCAGTATTTAGTGAAATTTGGGGGGAGGGGGCAGACACCTTGGTGGACGTCTGTAAAATCCTGTTGCCAATCCCCATTTTAAAGGCAGATAAATCATAGAAAAAATATAGCGTATCAAGAAGACCGCTGCTATTTGTCGGCCTCTGACCTGATCAAACTTTGAAGAAAAAAATCTGCAAACATCAATAGCTGAGCTTGTTTTGCATATGAAGCTCTCATCACTATTGCAAATTTTGTTGATGCAATTGTGATATCATGCGACCTCCCAAAAATGGTACTGTGAGGAAGTAACTTGTTGGGATACCTTTGCAGATTGGCATTTGGGAACAAAGTGAGAACTTTTCCCACACACTAAATAAAAAAATGTACTTCTAGGAATTGTTTTGAATTGTTTCTGTCTGTTGTGGTATGAAAGAGAAAAACGTTCTTTGAATTGAAAGGCTCTTCATGGAGAATATTGACGGCCAGTTATATAGATCATTTGAGATAGTTCACAGATCCATGGCTGCATCCCAGTGGTGGGATTCAGCCAGTCTGCACCTATCCAGGAGAACCAGTTGTTAACCTGGTTAACTGAGCAATTCTGAGTACCAGTTGAATTGTCTATCCATCTGCTTTCATGAAAAAGATCATAAACTTCCCCTGCAAGTCATAGGAGATTGAAAAGCAGCTTAAGATTATGGGACCTTATCAATTGGAATAGAAATGTCCAATATTTAGTTGAAAGAAAAAAAGGAAAGGGGAAACTGCTGGGGAGGGAAGGGCAACGCTTGTCCTAAAGGATCAGAGT
The DNA here is from genome assembly GCF_051295495.1 of Thamnophis sirtalis. NCBI lineage: Eukaryota > Metazoa > Chordata > Lepidosauria > Squamata > Natricidae > Thamnophis > Thamnophis sirtalis. The sequence goes on along the minus strand of NW_028261385.1, from coordinate 114,708,553 downwards.
AGAGGAATTTGAGGGCAAAGGTAATTAACCAATCATGTCCTATTCTAGACATTGTCTCTCAAGTTTACATTCCAATTTTTGAAATAAAAATGCCAAAGCTATTCTTCCTTGTCACCTATTTCTTTACCTTCTAGTTTCCATCACTGATTTTGCGATGGAAAACGATCGGTTGAGGAAATTAAGAAAAAACATCAGGTGTCTCCAAAAAGAGGTAAGAGAAGATATTTGTTCATAGGCTGTCACAGTAAACGTGTGATGGAATCAGTGGTGGGATTCAGCCTGTCCGCACCTATTCAGGAGAACCGGTGGTTAACTTTCTAAGCAGTTCGGAGAACCGGTTGTTGGAAGAAATCTTACTTTGGTTTTTTCCGCTTTACAGGGCTAATCCTGTAAGGAAATCAGGAAGGAAACTTTCTAGTGTTGTTTCTAGCCTAATCTTTATTGCACTGCTTACAGAAACTGCCTCTCCGGTTAACCCTTATTACATTGTAACAGCTAAGGCGAAGCCTCAATCGACGTGAGTGACATTGAGTTGGCCACGCCCACCTAGACACTTGACCACTGAGCCCCGCCTACCCAGCTTGTCATTAGGACAGAGAACCGGTTGTTCAATTGTTTGAATCCCACCACTGGATGGAATGTATAGAAATTTAAGAAAGACAGACAGGCAGATTAGGTAGTTAGAGACAGACAGAAAGAATATTAATTGTGGTTTCTGTTATGCCACGGTTAAGGCATCAACCTGCAAACTCAGAGACTGACATTTCTTCACCACTTTAGAAGCAAAGCCAAGTGGGTCACCCTGAGCCAGTTAGCTTCTCTTAGCCCTAGGAAGAAAACAACACCGAATCACTTCTGAAAAACCTTGCTAGGAAAACTGCAGGGACTCATCCAGCCAGTCCTTGAGAATCATTAAAAACAGGGTCTTTGGTCATTGCAGGTGGAACGATCGAGACTTCCTTTTCTCTCATCTACCACCGAAGAACGGAGACATGCTGAGGTATATAATGTATACTTGTAGCTCACCTTAGAATATATTTATGAGAAAGAGGCTTCGGGGGGAGGAGCCTGCCGCCGTTGGGAGCTCAACGAAGCTCCTGTCAGGATTCTGGTTTGTATATCTTATAAGATCTATAGATATCTCCCCTTTCTGGCAGAAAGGGGCAGGGAGAAGGTCAGTCGTTAGGATCTCTTTGTAATTCATAGCTTTTTTTTGCTGTGAATGGAGAAGAGGTTCAACATTAGCTGAGCTTTTACTCCAGCCAGTTTTCCGCAGCTGCCTTTTTTGCAGCCCTAGGCAGATTGCCCCCCCCCCCAGGACAAAGCTAAGCTATTTAAAAATTAATCCGGGCGGGGACCATTCCTGAGGAATTTCTTCCATTACTATCTAAAATACCAGCTTCAACTTCGCAAAAGGCTCCCTTTTTTTTTAGCTGCGTCACAAGATGGCGATCTTATAGCTTTTGTGTTTGATGTGACGTACTTAGTCAGCCCTACCCTCCTGAAGGCTTCTCCGTATTAATTGTTAAAAGATTAACTGAGGGGAGCAGAGACTTTGATTCTTGGCTTGCTTGATTGCTTGTCTATTATTTTTATTCTGGAATGGCTCCCAAATCTAAGCAGAAGCACTTCCTTAATAACATATCTCAAAAAACTGCTATGAAGCCGCTACCCTTGCCTCCTACACCCTCCACGGGAGATTTGTTAACACAAGAATTTCTTCTCAAAACGCTTAATGATTTCAGACAGGAAATTAATCAACTGATATCGGATTTATATGACAATTTGATGCTAAAATTGCTCAGGCAAAGGAGGATATGATCGGAGTAATGACAGTCATGACAGATTATATTGCTGAAACGGAGGACAAATTGGAACTTTTGGAAGAAACTAACCTTAATTTGATATCCAAAACTCAAACGTTACAACAGGAAATTGAAAATGCTCAAAAACAACTTGTCATGATAAATTATAATAAGACTGCTTTCGCAATAAGAGTTAGAGGACTGCGTGAAAACCAACAGGAGAATTTGAAACAGATCTTCTTTGAGGCTCTTAGCCGCTTGGTGGGAAGTCCGGGACTTAACTTTGATTGGCAGATTCAAAAAATTTACCGCCAGAATTCGTGGGTAGCAAAACAGCGACAGCTTCCGAGGGACATAATTATATACTTTACCACAAGGGAATCCAGAAATGTGATAATACAGAGGCTTTACAACAAGAGGTTGAGAATTGATGGACAGGACTTGATTGTTTTTAAAGAGATACCATCTCAAATATTAAGAACAAGGAGAGAGTACACTTTCTTAACCGAAGAACTCAGAAATTCTCAGATTCCATACAAATGGGAAGTCCCAGCTGGCATTACAGTTACATTTGGCAACCAAAAACACCGCATTAATTCTGTCTGTGAAGCCCGAGAATTTTACTACAAGACCCTGAAGGCGGGACTTCCTGACTCATCCGGACCTGGAGAGAGACAAGGAGAAGGAGAAGACAAGCAGCGAGACACGTGGCTACAAGGCGGAGGGTGTTGCTTTCCTCTTCCGGAAGGGCAGAAGAGTAAAGAATAAAGACTTAGCGATGTTTTTAAAACTTTATGATTTCTGCCTGGGATAAAATGGAAAAGTTGTATATCGATGATGAGACATAGAGACTGAAAGAAGCGTTGCTGATTGTGGACACATATTGTATATAAGATTTGTTTGAACTCTAACTCAAACTGCGCATGAATTATTTTCCTAGGCGAGGAGAGCGGAGATTGCGATCTTTTTGAGTTGTGGTCTGGGACGAACGGAGTTGGGAGGCGCGTGGGAGAGGGAAGGGTAGCGAAAGCTTAATTAGACTACTTGGGGCTAGAATGCAAGCTGATGTTTGTTTGAGTTGCTATTTCAATATAAGGTCAAGAAAGATTGGTCGGAGAGTCTCCAGGAAGGTGGAGTAAATATGTGAGGAGCAATGGACGCGGATAAAATATATATGTGGATATGGATAAAGGCAGGGTGGAAGGTAAAAAATTTACATGTGGAGGTGGGTAAGGATAGAAAGGGAGGTGTTGGAAATGAAAAATGAAAGAAGTACTTGAGTTTAATGGTTTTATAGAAAGGTTTGGATATTCGGATAAAAAAGAGATAAATTAAAGGTCTGAATAGATAGATAAAGCAATGAGACTTTTAGTTGGGGAATCCTAATTGATTAACTTACCTGGCTCTAATACAGTTTGAAACCCTGCAAGTAGTAAAATAACCGAAATTTGGAATGAGCTACATTGTTTAAGATTTACAGATGATGGGAAGCTGTGTTAATGTAGTGGGTTTATTGACCTTTCTTGTTTTTCTTTTCTTTTTGTGTGTGTGTGTTTTTTTTTTCTTTTCTATTTTTTACTATTCCCTTTTTTTTTTTTGGCTTTTCTTTTATTTTTTTTAATTTTAAAGTTAGCTGGCTTTATTATACTCAAGTGCTTGTTAAAGAACTATGCCGGGTATGGGACCTGCGAAGCCGTAAGGGGGTTAGGGAGGGGGGATTATAGGGGGGAGGGGGGAGGGTGGAATTACAGTTTCAATTCTTAGAACAATAAGAATTCACTTGTATACTGCGGCTCGTTTTCCTTTTTTTTTCTTTTTCTCTTTTATTTTCTAAAAAACAAATTGAATAGATTAATTGTAGGGATACACCAAAGTGAGGAGAAGAGGGAAAGAAGAGGGAGAAGTAAAGAGGGAGCGAGAGGGGAATGTAAGGAGGGTGAGATGGAGGGAGGGGGAGATGTCTGAGGGGGAAGGGAAGTAGAAGAGGGGAATGCTGGAGGGGAGAAATGAAAGTTGGAGGGGGAGAAGAAAGGGTGTATGGGGGATTGAAGTGTTATGTTGGTTTTTTTTTATGGTGGATTTTTTCCTCTTTGTTTTTCGTTACGCACAGTATATAAGTGATTGTATAAAATGAAAATGAAAATGAAATAAATAAAATGTACAAAAAAAAAAAAGAATATATTTATGAGAAAAATGAAAAGAAATGATTTCTTCACAATTGGTAATTGTGAATAATGCATGTGCAGCATATTTTATAGAGTATATATGTTCTCTTTATACTTCCACTATATGGATGAAATCCATACACACAGACATCTATTCAATACAAACTAGTTTATTTGTAACTTCTATTCAAGAATGGCAATTGTCAGAGTTCATGCTCATTCTTGGTTGGTTCCTTCTTTGGCCACATACAACACCAATGACAGTGAAATAAAATGTAGATGATTCAGATTTTGTTTGAACCACCATGTTTTGCGTTTCCTAAACAAATGAACTAACACTAAATTGTTCTTTTTCTATCCCGGTGTGAATAGCCTTTATTGCCTGTATTGAACATCTACAGCAATAAATCGGGAGTTGCACATTTGTGCTCATCTTGACATGCATGATTTTAATATGCACAAATATGCTTGTCTACACATCAGACCTTTTACCTAAAGAGGATGTTTCAACGAATATCTTCTTTACACTGACATGAGAGAATTTATGGAAAACAAATTCATGTAATTCTTCTCATGATTTTTCAGACAAAAACTGAAAAACTAGAAGGAGATCTGAAGGCAGCAAGGGACCAGAGTTATACGTAAGTCTTTGCATAGTTCATCAAATTTTTGTATAACCATATTCGGTTCACACTTTCAATACAACATTCATCATTTCTCCATTGGCAATGGGACTGGCCATTTTATGAAACAAGTGATGGAAAATTATATTCTAGTAAAGCTTGGGAAAAAAGGGTGGAATGTGTTGTAATTGTATCAAAAGGTTGATAATTCAAGTAAAAAAAAAACAACCCAAGGGCCTAATTTCTCTCTGGTCTTCATAATTTGCAGAAAGACAATGGAAATCTTCAAACTTATGGGAGAAAAAGATCAGCTCAAAGTCCAAATTCAGGACCTTATACAGAAAAACCAGCAGCTGGCCGAAGAGTATAAAGATTATAAAGAAAACTTGAGCAGGTTAAAAGATTTAGATAGCCACCCTGACTTTCTCTTCCTTTCTCAGCTATTTCAATTAGTTTTAATTTTAAACAAGTTTTATAATTCAAATAAAAAACCTAAGGGAGCTAATTACACTTTGCTCTTGATATTTTACAGAAAAATCGGTTCAGAGGAACTTGGGCAGCTGGAGAAACTGAGGCAAGAGAACGAGAGACTCCGCTGCAAGGCTCAGAAAGAAGCTGCGGAGAAAGAAGAGTTCCTACGTGAGAATAATGATCTCAAAGAAGAGAAATATTTAGATAGCAATTTGAGAAATATTTAGATAGCGATTTGACTTTTTCTTTCAAATTCAGATTTATTTATTAGATCCCCTAGGCCAGATATACTGGATAAAATAATATTCCATTCATGTACGTATGTATATATGTATAACTGAGTAAGAGAAGAGCAATAGTTATAATGGAATGCAATAATAATTAGTAATTCAAGTAACAAATTAAGAGGGCTAATATCTCTCTGGTCCTCATAATTTACAGAAAGAGAGCAGTGATCTCAAAACTTGAGCGTAGAACGTGGAGATCTCCGAAACAAAACAGAGATTCTGACCTTTAAAAATATCCAACTTACCGATGAGAAAGAGGAGATCTTCAGGGCGTACGAAGAAATACTGTGCAGGTGAGAAATTTTTAGATAGACACCACAAACTATTTCTTCCAGAATTTCATATTAGGGTCTCCTTATCTTAGAAAGCTTGGAAAAACCTGACATTCTCCTTACTTTAGAAAGAAATTAACAAACTATGGCTCTTATACTTTTACATATACAAATCTAGGAGTTAAGTCTCATGGAATGGGAAGATAGGTATAGAAGAGACTTTTCAATCTCCATCCCCCGGTGCCCAACAATATTTATATACTTTTAGAGTGAGAGTTTCCTGACACCAAAGCAGTTCCCATTATTTTAACTAAGAAGACTTTGTTGTTGGCCCAGATTCACAGCTAACATTCTGATTTTTATTCAGAGAGGAACTACTGAAGATATGCCGCTGCAACTTACTGAGACACGGACAACACATGGAAGACAAGACAGAAGCTGAAGAAAAAATGAAGACTCAAATGGTGGAATATCAGTTGAATCCGAAATGGCTTAAAGCTTCGGTAGACAAAATTAAAACATCTAAGGAACTCGGGTCAAATATTCTGAGGTGGCTGCAGAAATCTCTCAAACGCCTAAAAGAGGATTTTTCTGAATGGTCAAAACACACCCTGCCAGAATGGCTTAAAGCATCTGCCGCCAACCTCCCGAAGGAATGTGCTAAGGCAGCCAGGGAGGATGTGAATGATTGGCTAGAGACATCAATAAATCATCTCCAGGAAAAAGGGCCAGGAACATGCGAGTTAGATGTGGAGGGATGGCTTCAAGCATCTATTGTAGGCATTCAACATCTACTAAAGTTCAGGTCAGAGTCTCGTGGAAGCCGGAAAAAAAAAGGGATGGCTTGCTGAATCAATAGAAAACCCGAAGAACGGGACTTCCTGTGGGGACGTCACTGTGCTTAGAGTGGAGGGAAGGAAGCTCTCCTAACTTCTAACTCTAACTCCTTTGTTTGGACTCTTTTTTGAGCACTGTTGATCCTGAAGGGGTCAACAGATTAAAGGGGATACTCTGTAGATGCTGGGGTGATAAGGCAAATCCCCCCACAGATAGGAGAAACCCCCTAAACGGACAAGGAGATATCCTACAAAAGTTCAAGTCAGAGTCTCTTGGAAGCCAAGGATAGGAAGCTTTGCTTGGTTTTCTGCCCTGTGACCTCCCTGTCTGAGGAAAGATGCTGGAGAGGAGCACAAGCCCCTTGCCACTTGGTCTGTGGGGGAAGAACCCAGGCTCTGCTCTCCCCACGTGAAACGGAGTGCATCGTCTCCATGCCAGGAGCAGCCTTCCTCCCAAGACGTTTTTCTAGAAACCAGAGTTCTGGGCTGGCTTGCTGATCCCACAGCAAAGAGAAGCTAGTATTTGGGCCCCAGGAAAGAAAGCCTTCCGTTCCTTTCATTCTAGGTTAAGCTGAAAGAAAAGAGCTCACAAAGGGCCACCTAATTCTGTACTACACCCTCTCCTGCCGAATGACTTCACCTAATGGTTTCATCTACTGTTGGGATAAAAAGGGAGCAGCAACAAACTCTGGACACTCAGACCATGCTATTCATATGCTTGCGCAGTGCTTGGAGGCTTTGAATTTCAACATAGGGAGGAACGGGGTCCACCCACCTCAACCCTGGCTCTCAGTGGGGTACACGCTCCCCAAGACACAGCCGCTAGGCAGTTTGGGTTTTCTCTGGACTCACAACTATTGTTACAGGAGCGGCTGGTAACTGCCTTTGCACAGAGCTATCTCCTGCAGCCATTCTTGGACTGAGAGGAATGCTCACAGTCTGTCATAAATTGGTCCTTTCACAGTTGGAGTAATGCAACGGGTGGTACAGCTAGTCTTGCTGTACAAACTTTCTGGTTTTTTCTTAGGCACAATACAAAGTCCTGGGCATCACTTTTCAAGCCACAAATACAGAGATCCAGGATACGTGCCTCTCTCTGAGGGTACATGCCCATCCTACCATGTCAGATAGGGTGGGTCCCTCTGGGCCCCCTCGCTTAGATGTTGTCACCCAGTGAAACCTAGTTAGCACATCTTTCCCATAGGTGCCCTGCCATGTGAAAGAGAATTACCCAAAGAAGATTCGGACCATCAAGAAATAAAAAATTATAGACCCATTTCATTATTGAATATAGACTAAAAAATATTTACATCTGTAATTGCGGAATGATTTTAAAAAATACTAAATAAAACTATTCACGTAGATCAAAATGGATTTCTACCGAAACGGCAATTGAAAAATAATATGAGAATAATTATAAACACACTAGAATATTATGAAGCACAGCCCAGGAAACAAGTTGCACTGATTTTTTTTGGACGTCCAAAAGACCTTTGGCAACTTGAATTGGCCATTCATTACTACACAATTAAAAAACAGGCAATTCGGAGGGAAATTTAGGAAGGTGGTAGAATCAATACATTCAATTCAAATGGCAAAAGTACTAATAAATGCAGAAGTTACAGAGAAATGTGTGTATGGTACAGAAGAACGTCTGGTCATGATCATAATTCATTCCATAATTTTGATTGCAACCTGATTTGGTCATGACCCAAACCTAAACAAAATTAAAGCAAAATTAATGCAAAGGCCACATGAGAATGTTGTTGTTTGGCCGTTACAAAAATATGGCCTGGAAGGGGAAATGGGCAGTGGTCATGGTGATCACAAGGTTGATCATGGCCATCAATTATCTAATATTCTCTGCCTTCACTTTAGAATCTTCTCCTAATGTCCAGCTGAAAACCTTCCATTTTTTGATTCTGTCTTCTGAAGCACCAGAGATAAAATTGACTCTCTCTCAGGTTCTTCTGGAGACAGTAATTCCCTTTTCCCTTAAACTTTATGAAACTAATCAGTAGTCTCTCAACATGTCCTCATGAAAGAGTTAAAAGCCCTACCCACAGAGAAGATAGGAAGACCTTCCCTCAGCCTCCTTGGTCATAGCTGAACTGTTCCAATAATTGAGAGAGTCACATAGATCTGTTCCACCCTTGACATGGGTCAGTTGCCACTTGAGAACATTAACCAGTGTTATGTTCCTGGCACAGATGTGTCCAAAGGATTTCCCCACAGGCAAAATAGGATGGTAAAGTTAGATGATAATTCACCAGAGGGATGAAACAAAGCAGACACATGGTGGACATTGAGAAATCCTCAATCGTTTTTGGAATCATTTGTTGAAATGGTGTGACTTCAAGGTAGCCATTGTTGCAGAAAGAACTCCACCCACTGAGATGCTCTCATGACCTGCAATGGTTCTACTCCATCACACTCTAGAGTCAAGGAACTTTTGGTATAATGAACATAGTAGAAGCATTCCTAAAGTCCAACTTGATAAACAACCAAGACGTTTTCAGGTGTTCTTGTTCTGAAATTAGTAAAAAAGGAAATAATGTTTCAATGGTGTTGTAGCCCAAGCTCCCGTATCACATCATAATGGACAGCCATTGGTTGATTTGTGCACTAGAGGGGATTGGAGGGTGTGTATGGTACAGAAGAACCTCTGGTCTTGACCATAATTTGTTCCATAATTTTGGTTGCAACCTGATTAGGTCATGACCCAAACCCAACCAAAATTAAAGCAAAATTAATGCAATGGCCACATGAGGACGTTGTTGCTTGGTGCTTACAAAAAGATGTCCTGGAAGGGGAAATTGGCAGCGTCCATGGTTGATCACCACCCAAGTATGTGTTCGTGACCAGATTGAAAACTTTTGTGAATTTCGTGGTCAGAACCCGATTTGGTCATGGTCAGAAGCGTTCATGACCAGAGGTTCTACTGTATCTGCCATGACACTGAAACCTCAAGGTGTTTTGATGAAGGAGGACATGATGTTTGGGCTTGGTTTGCCTGAACGTATCTCCATGACAACAGGTTTGTGACTTTTCAGACTGACATTTTGTTGTTATAAGTACCCGCAAGCACAGCTGAATTGTTGAATTGGGCCCGGATCCTCGGTTTCTTCTAACTCTTTCAGAATTTCTGCCAATCCTTCCTGAAACTGGATGTTCGGCGTGTTTTCCAAAGACGAGCATGCAACAGTCAGTCCAAAGCTTAAGAGCAGAGTCAGGGTTGTCAGCCAGTCCAAGGGTCGAAGGTTCAAATGTGAAATTAATACACAGGGATCACATTTGAGCTAACCCTCCTTTCCTGCTAAGAGCAGAGAGGGAGCCAAGTCTGTTCTGTAGGCCGTCACTCCTCAGAATGTTGTTGCAGCAAACTGCCACTGTCTGATTCTTTACTCTGTTGTTAGGCAACTAACCGAATGGAACTTTCCATATGCTCTCCTCTCTCCTTTCATGGGCCATGACTGGTCAATGCTTCAGGAGCCAAAATAAAACAGCCAAAGGGACAAAGCACAACCTAATCTTGCCCCCTTTTGGATATAACATGGTTTAGTTAGATCACCCTTGATCATAATTTGAACCATCTGAGATGTACATATTGACTTAATTCCTTGAATAAAATTGTTGTCAAAGTGCATAATTTCCAGAACCTTAAACAAAAAAGACCAATTCCATTCAAAAGCTTTCTCTGCAAAACATGCCTTGTTTTTTATGTTGTAAATATCCTATGGCATCCAATAAAGTTCTCTTTGATTAACAGAACAATAGAGCTGGAAGAGACATTGGATGACTTCTACTCCCACCCACCCTGCTCAAGAAGAAGACCCGACACCATAACTGGCTGTCCAATCTCTTCTTAAAAACCACCAGTGATAGTGCAGCCACGACTTCTGGAGACAAGGCGTTCCAGTGATTAATTGATTTGGAATTTCTGAAATAGGCTGAATTCAGATCCCCCAACAAATTCAAAACCACTAAAACCATTTCTGGGGTAGGACTCTCAGCCAAAAAGCAGATGAGACCACCACGTATAGGAATATCAATCCTCTCATTCCCACCATCCAATCAGAGCTGAAGGAGCTTTTTGGATGAGAAGGGAAACATCTTCTAAGACTTGATTGGTTCTTCTTTTTAATTTGCCTTCTGCAGGTACTTAATAAAGCCTGAAATCTCCTCATTAACTGGTGTGTTCATTGTGTTTGGATATCTTATCTCATTTATCCGGCCCCTGGGTCATTGCCTGATACTTGGCGAAAAACACACAGACAGACACATAAACATATCTGATTTATCATATCAAATGTATTTTCTTTCAATAACAAAGTAAATTTACAATCAAACAAAGGAGACCTGACAAACTTTCAGAAGCAATTGTGGCAATAGACCAGGATCTCTGGTAAAACAGTTTCTCACCAGAAATCAACTGTACCCATATGGTATCTGGGGCGGACCATCAGAATGGGTCTGGCCTTGTATCGGCAGCCCGAAGCAGCACTCCCGAACCATCAAGTCACACTATGGCATATGCCAAGGATAGGAAGCGTTGCTTGGTTTTCTGCCCAGTGACCTCCCTGTCTGAGGAAAGATGCTGGAGAGGAGCACAAGCCCCTTGCCACTTGATCTGTGAGGGAAGAACCCAGGCTCTGCTCTCCCCACGTGAAATGGAGTGCATCATCTCCATGCCAGGTGTAGCCTTCCTCCCAAGACCTTTTTCTAGAAAACCAGTGTTCTGTGTTTGCTTGCTGATTCCACAGAAAAGACTGCTAGTATTTGGGCACCAGTTTGGCTGAACCGGTCCGAACCATTAGGAACCCACCTCTGCTAGAGATCTATGATATGAAATCAAATGATACAGAGGAAGATTAACTTTGAAGCATAACAAGAGAGAAACATGTTTTCTCCAAAGAAGGTTTTTGCCAATGGGAAACAGTTTGGGCATTTTATTATTTTATAGGAATTGATTTTCTTTGGTGTTTATTTTTCAGTACTGTTCAAAGTATTTTTCAGTCTCCCTCTCTGGAGTATCAGATTCAATGAGTTGCTTGAGTCTTCCACTTGTGTATGTTGTTTTGCTCATCTAATCATCTCCTGCTGATGGATGACTAGACTAGACCCTGGAGAGGGAAATAAGTGAGTGCAAAATGGTAACAATTGCAAGACAAAGTTGTGATTAATTAAATAAGAGAAGGCTGTGGAGGGCTACTTGCTCAAAGATCCCTCAAAATTTAAATACACATGAGCTAAATACATTACATATCACACTACCATGAATGCGGATCACACAGATGAATCCCATCTATTTAATATAAATGAAATAAATCCTAAAATCCTAAATCCTATTTCTCAACATATAGAGCAGTGGTGGGATTCAAATAATTTAACAACCGGTTCTCTGCCCTAATGACCAGCTGGGTAGGCGTGGCTCGATGGTCATGTGACTAGGTGGGCATGGCCAGCTCAACATCATTCACGTTGATGGGCGCTTCGCCTTAGCTGTTACAATGTCATAAGGGTTAACCAGAGAGGCAGTTTCTGTAAGGAGGGCAATAAAGATTAGGCTAGAAACAACACCAGAATGTTTCCTTCCTGCCTTCCTTACATGATTAGCCCTGTAAAGCGGAAAAAAACAAAGCAAGATTTCTTCCAACAAGTGGTTCTCCGAACTGCTTAGAAAGTTAACAACCGGTTCTCCCAAATAGGTGCGAACTGGCTGAATCCCATTACTGATATACAGTAAAGTATCTCAGCCATTTACAAAAGGAAGGCAATGCATTCCTCCTGTTTAATAAAAGCTGTGGTAGCATATGGTTAGATTGAAGTATTGCAGGCTAACTCTGCTGACTGCCAGGAGTTTGATCCTGACCAGCTCAAGGTTGACTCAGTCTTCGATTTTTCCGGGGTTGGTAAAATGAGGACCTAGATTGTTAGAGGCAATATGCTGACTCTCTAAACCAGGGATGTCAAACTTGCAGCCTGCAGGCTGGATGCGTTACATGCTGGCTATGTCCATGCTAGTTTAGCGATGAGGAAAAAAGTCATGATACATCACACGATCATGTCGCAATAATATGAGTTTGACACCCCTGTTCTAACCTACTTGGAGAGGGCTATAAAAGCACTATAAAGTGGTATATAAGCATAAGTGCTATTGCAATTGTTAGTGTTATAAGCTTAAGTGTTATTGCTATAACACTGAATCAAGGTTGACTCTGCCTTCCGTCCTTCCAAGGTCAGTAAAACGAGGACCCAGATTGTTGGAGAAAATATGCTGACTTTATAAACTGCTTAGAGAGGGCTGTAAAACACCATGAAGCAGTATATAAATCTAAGTGCTATTTCTATTGATTAATCTCCCAATCCACTAGCCCTAACCTACATGTTGCCATTGATGTATGTTAGCTGTAACTGGAAGAGGAAAAGGACCATCTTCCTGTCGTGGCTCTTGTAAAATATACATCACCATCTTTAGAACTGGAAGTGAATTCTTGTACAAAACCCCTGAAGCACAGCATGATTTTATACACTGGTGCAGGCCAGGTTGCATGCTTTTATAAAGCCCTCAGTTTTGGCTGGCAGATGTTATTTAGAGACAGGTTGTTGCCCATCATTATGAGAACTTAATATTTACATATTTCCATTGTTTTGTTTTCTATTTTTTGGGAAAGGTGTTAATTTGGAAAGGGTATTTCAATCTGTCCCATAAAAATTCAGAAGGTTAATACTTTTGTGGCACATATTTTTTCATTTGTATTTACCAGTCCATTTCTTTAATAGATTGCTAACTGATGAGCTAATTTGTAGGATCCGTCATCGCAATTAATTAATACACTTAATTGTGATATAATGGATTAGACAGACAAATCTATCTCAGATGTGTGGTATGTGTTTAAGATAAAATGTGGGAGTCTCAAAATGTCTCATTCAGTTAATAAACAGACTTCTATTCTGGCTATTCAATTCAATTCAATTTATTAGATTTATAGGCCGCCCAATCCCGGAGGACTCCGGCCGGCTTACACAGAACAAGAAAAGAAAAACAAACAAAATAAAAATAAAAAAAATTAAAAATTCTCCAACACGCATATGTTCTGATTGGGGCTGGACCCTACATAATAAGATCAACAGCCCCAGGCCTGCCGGAACAGCCAGGTCTTAACAGCTTTTCTGAAGGCCATGAGGGTGGGTGAGATCCGGACCTCTGGGGGTAACTGATTCCACAGGGTCAGAGCAGCCACAGAGAAGGGTCTCCTCCGAGGCCCCACCAGCCAACACTGTCCGGTTGATGGCGTCCTAAGGAGGCCCACCCTGTGGGATTTGACATGATCAAATGTAGCATCAATATATATGGTGGTTTAGAGTTAAGTTCACTTAATTTGGCTAGTTCTTGCTTTGGAATTAGCATCTCCTTCGGGATTGGGCGGCATACAAATCCATTAAATCTTAATTGGGCGGCATACAAATCCATTAAATCTTAATCTTAAATCATTAAATCTTAAATCTCTTCCAAAGTTTTCTGTAAAAAATATTGCTTTTTGTAGAACTACAGTAGCCTAATTGTAAAATATTCATCTAGGTGGAGATCCATGTTGAAATGGTTGTGTTATGGGTATCCCCCATAAGGTTTCAACAAAGACAATTAGGGGACTGGAGGCTAAAACAAATGAAGAACGGCTGCAGGAACTGGGTATGTCTAGTTTAATGAAAAGAAGGACCAGGGCAGACATGATAGCAGTGTTCCAATATCTCAGAGGTTGCCACAAAGAACAGGGAGTCAAGCTATTTTCTCCAAAGCACCCAAGGGCAGGACAAGAAGCAGCGAGTAGAAAATTATCAAGGAGAAAAGCAACTTAGAACTAAGGCGAAATTTCCAAACAGTTTCATTAATCAGTGGAACAACTTGCCTCCAGAAGTTGTACATGCTCCAACACTGGAAGTTTTAAGAAGAGATTGGATAACCAGAAGTGGTTAAAAATGTCTGAAGTGGTGTAAGGTTTCCTGCCTAAGCAGGGGGTTGGAGTAGAAGACCTCCAGGATCCCTTCCAACTCTATTCCAATATTCCTTGGAATGTCTTTGTTGAACTTCAACACCCACAACTAATAATGCAACAATGCCTGCTAGCAAATAAGAGGTTGTTTATTGGTTGATAAGAGTATGAGCTTGCTCTGATTGTTATCATACTTCTTTCCTTACCTGCACTCAGATAAGTATTAAATACCTCCAGCTGACAAAATACCACAGAATTCTTCTTGTCTGGGAACCTTAAGGAAATCTACCTGATCTCTTGCACACTATACTATGGTAAGATGACCAGACGTCCCAATTTCAGCGGGACAGTCACGATTTCTAACAATTTGTCCCGTGTCCCGGGGCGTTTTAAAAAAGTCCTGATTTTCTGGCTTCATGTTGAAAGCCCAGAGGATTTGCTTAAGAAATCCTAACTGGGGCAAGACAAAAGACACTCTGTCTAAACCTCTCTCTGTCTCAGTACGTTCATTGAAGATATTAAAATGTTAAAGCAAGAAAACGGACCCCCGCGCCCCTTTTACCTCATTTTATAAGAAAAAATGACCAAGTACCATAGAGCTGCAGGAAATACTTGGCTAGAGAGGTAGTGAGTGTTCCTTCCTAGATTTCCCAGAGGGAAGGGGCACGGAGGTTGGAGGTCGGTTGATGTGGGAAAAATGGTGGCAAAGTTTCTTTGAAAAATATTTCCCTGGGACTAATTTCACCATTTTAATTTGCTCAGTTCTTTGTATTAACATCTATATCATTCTGGATTGACTTGGAGTGCTCACTTGTGCCTGCTGGTAAGTTAGCTGGGTTTTTTCTTTTATTTTTTAATGTATTTTAAAATAATATTTTATTTATTGTGCATAGGATTTTTTAAAATAGTTTTATTCTGTGTAGAATTGTCTTAGACTATTTAAAAAAAGATTCTATCCAAAATAAATTGAAGTGAAACCATTTTTAAAAATTCTATGCACAATACTTTGAAATATATTGTGCATAGAATTTTTAAAAATAATTTTACTTTAATTTATTCTGCGTGGAATAGTTTGAAATGTTTTACTTCAATTTATTCGGTGTGGATTCTTTTTTTAAATTGTCTTAGACTATTTAAAAAAAGATTCTATCCAAAATACCAGCTGCAGTTATTCACTTAAGAACTGTGGCAAGAAAGGTGGTATAGTGACCAAAGTTACAATGGCATTGAAAAAAGTGACTGATGACCATTTTTCACACTTAGCGGCCATTTTCACACTTAGCGATCGTTGCTGCATCCTCATGGTCATGTGATCAAAATTTTGATATTTGGCAACAGTTACAATTTATATTTGTAAATTGTAGTTATGTTGAAATAAAAAAAAATACAATACTATTTTTGCGTTATATGAAAAATTTTGTTGCTCCGTATAAAATTTTTAATCAACCCCCCCCCCTCAAAGGTGTCCCTCTTTACCAATCTGAAAATCTGGTCACGTTAGCATATACCCAATATATACACATACTGTATCTTATTTCTTCACTAGTGTACTAGATTGGAGTGTGATCGAGAAGTTATTGGACAGTAGAAATTACTAACGCTTTATTTTATTTATTTTCTTCCACAAAAGTAATACATCAACACGCCTTCCGAAAACACTCTGCAATTTCATTTTCTTTGCCCGCCCAATCGCAAACGACCTAGGATGGCTTATAAAGGTGAAAAAGAATATACACAGAAAACTACTATAGAAACGGCTGTGCCAATGACTTTGACTACACGATCGGCAGAAACAGGCTGATATGAATTCGTAGGGAATTTAATACGTAACTTTCTTTCCAGAGGCCGTTCTGACTCCATCTTTCCTATACAATACTGAAGCCTCTAGACAGGTTGTAGTTTCGAAATTTTGAGAATCGAAACCAAAATAAAGCTTTGTTTCCCCAAGGACCCCAAAAGAGCTTCGGAGTTCTAAGTGCGCCACCCCGCGGTTTTCCCCATTCGGCGATTACAGGCTCCGGAAGCTGCGCCGCAAGCTCAGTTTGGAGCATCGCGCCCTGCTATTAGCTCCCTATTGGTTCCCGGCGCTCCAATACAAGGCGCCGAGGCTGCTTCGCTTGGGCTTTGCAGGGCGCTTGGGTAGGAGGAGGGAGCCCATTGGCTGAAAGTTGGAGGCCTCCATGGGTTGCGCGACCGTTGCTGGCCGAGAGTAAGGGCGTCCGTTGGGTATGGAAGGGGAAGATCCGGCAGGGGTTCGAGAGGCTGATGGCAGCCCCGGCGCTCTTTCAAAGGTGCGTTGCTTTCCACTTGCTCTGGGCGGGGTGGCCGCAGAGTGCAGGCGCTTATTTTCCGAGCTGCCTGGGTTAGGGGGCGAAGGGCCGGACTCAATGCAGTAACAACTCCCGCCTTCTTAGGAGGTTCTCTTTCTTCAACTGGTCTTTCACCAAGGGGGTCTTGTGTGGTTTCCCTACCTCCCTTTCGCCGTTAGGAATGGCTGACAACTCTTCACCACTTAAGCGTATGCGCGGGCACACTACATCAGTCTGCCCTGCACCGATAGAAGAATACATTGATTTTGTGTGTTCTGCTGTTTTTGTGTTTTTGCGTTTCTTGTTTTCAGATGTTTTGAACAATTGTAAACTGCCCAGAGTTATGGGCCGCATATAAATAACATAAAGGTGAAGGTAAAAGGTCCCCTCGCACATATGTATGCTAGTCGTTCCCAACTCTCATCTCCGTTTCATAGCTGGCCGAAGACGTCTCCGTGGTCATGTGGCTGGCAGATTAAACGCACCTAATGCTGTTACCTTCCCACCAAAGGTGGTTCCTATTTTTCTGCTTGCAGTTTTACATGCTTTCAAACTGCTAGGTTGACAGAAGCTGGGACAAGTAACAGGAGCTCACTCCGTGGCGCTAGGGATTCGAACCACCAAACTACCGACTTTTCTGATGGACAAGCTCAGCATCTTAGCCACTGAGCTGCCATATTCCTTTTAATAACATAAATAACATTACAGTTATTTTTATTAGAGGTATTTTAGAGGGAAAAGGCCCTAAAATTGGATTAATATACTGTTAATAGTTACAGAGTACCCTATGCTGGCCATGGTGTGTTGGTCCAGCTGCTTATATTACACACATATTATATTTACATTCTCTGTCAGTATTTTAAAGCAGTAAATATAAAAAGCAAGACTTCCTTAAGTAAAAGGAATTTGCTTTAGAAGTTAATTGAGGAACTGATTTAGCAGGGATAATCCAGAAAATCAGGGAAATGAAGATGCGCATCTTAAAATTAATCTCTTTAACTAAAGAAAAAGAGAGTAGTTGAAGTCATAATAAAGATGCTGCAAGATTTCAGAATACTTCGAATTCATAGCAGAATTTTATAGTAACAGCCATGGGATAAATAACGATGCTAATCATTTAATTATAGCAAATATTAAAAACTATCTTAGTGTAGTATGCAAATGATACACAAATCAAACTGTTGTAATCTTGGAGGAAAAAAAGTAATGTACATTTTAATAATACTTTATGCTGTTATCAGAAGAATGAAGGGATATCTGGATAGCTTGGTGATTTGAAGTAGAACAGTGTGCATTCCTGATCCAATTTATTTAAAGTCAGCAGGAAAAATGACCAACCTCGAACAGTAAAGCATATTGCTGATGAAGAAAACTCATTTTTTTAAAAAGACTGTAAATTCAGTTCTAATACTTAAAGTAGTCTTGAAGTTGGAGTTACTTAATTCCAAGTATATGTTTACTGCAGCTGCTGGATCTCAGGGTTATAATAAAAAGCAAATTTTGTTTCCAACCTTGAAATCTGGTTATCATGTTTCTGATGGGTATGTGAATGTTCTAGTGTATAAATATATGTAATGCTCTTTACTTCTCCTTAGGCTCAGGAACAAGAACAAAGTTATGACATAGGTGAATGTTATAAGTGTCAAGATGAGAACAAAAACCTACATGCTAAACTGATGGAGGAACAAAAGCAGTTATTAGAAGACTTGCAACAAAAAGTGGAAACTACGTTTCAAGGGGAGCTGCAGCTAGCTGAGGTACCATATTCAATAGAATAATAAAGTCTTTGGCTATTGCAGATGTTAAATCCCCACTGATTGCAACAAATAGAGTTTTTAATTTGTGCCATTTATATTGTCGGCATGATGTTATACTAATTATGAAATCAAGCTGTGAGGAAACAGCATGCTGCCCTCAAAAACCCTAATATATAAACCTAATATATCTTCTGTTTTTAGTAGAAGCTTGATTCCAAGGAGCACAGCATTGGAACTCTAATACTGTGAGAAACTGATAGTTATAATAAAGCATATTCATTCATATGCTGTCTTCTTTAATTTTTAGGTCCCAGATAATCTTAAATTGGAAGCTATAAGACTAAGTTCAAATAACATATGCACATCTCAGATGGAGCTAATGCAAATGAATCTGATAAAGGAGAAGGAAACTGCCTTAATGGAGCTTCGTGAAATGCTCAATGATAAGCATGCTCAAGAAATTGCAGTTCTGCAAAGTCGATACCATTTTGAATTGGAGCACGTAAACAAACAGAATCAGAAAGAAAAGGAAGAAATGGTTTTGAAACATCAACTTGACATGGGTATACAACTTACAGATTCTGACTCAAGAATATGATTAATAAAACACCAGATTTTTTGATGAGCTGATTTATTATCAGAAGCAATAAATAAACAGGAAGCAAAATGAATCCCAAATACTGTAATAATGGATCATGCAGTATATTCAGAGTGATTAAATACAATGAAATAAAAAATGAGTTGCCAGTAAAAATTTAAAAAATTAAATGAAATAAAAACATATATTTCAAGCTTTGTAATATTGTGACTATTTTGTGCAAGCTGAAAGGGAATATTAACAAGAAAGATGTGCAAAAATTTATACTAACTATGAAAATTAATGAAAAATGTGCTTTCACTACCAAATTTTAAAAAAAATATTCATTTGAACCTATATGTCAGTCCCATTCTGTTCCACTTCATTTGGCAGATGAAATGAAGAAGAAAATAAGTCTGGAAATGGAGGAGAAGCATATTCACGTTTTGGAGGTATTGTATGTAATTAGTTATTTTATTAAATAACATTTTCTATCTTAAATTAAAAGATCTGTTTTAATATTGTTCTGATATGAATATGCTAATTAAAAGCAGGTTATGTATATATAATTTTCAGATGTCAATAAGGTCTGTGTGTTCTCATTTCTAATGTAGGTTAAATTTCACACTACAGAAAATACTGCAGAAACTCACTCACTCTTGGCTATTGCCTCTCCTATCTTCATCCTAGCTACTGTTTTTCAATAGTTGATAGGTTGGCGATCAGTAGCTGGGAACCATTACAATCTGCATAACTCTGGGCTCTTCTGCCTTGGAGTGAGAAAATATACTCTATTAAAGACATGGAAAAAAGGATATATGTATGAAAGAAGGATGGGGTAAGAGTGCTAAGAAGAGTGACAAATGTTGCTGTTTCAGTTCTTCCAGAATGCCCCTTATGTAAGAGGCAAGTATATGAGTGAAATTGCCAATACCAGTCTTTCTAAGGTTATCTAGTTAAGGATATATTCAGAGTTCTGTGTTTCCCATTAGGAGACAGATTTCAGAGGTGCTAAAAGAATCCTGAGATGATTAGTAAGATGTTAGTGTTCTTGGGGGAAAAAGATAGGTTGTGTTTCATGTTTTGATAGAGGCCTTGCAATATAATCCTATTCTGTTTTTGTGAAGTCTTATAATGTAGTCGCTGGAACAGAGTAGAAGAGTTACTAAAATTACAAAGAATCCAATTTGGAAAAATGTTTTGTTAAGGTAATGGAATTTTCATTATTAAATTTAATTTCTTTTTAGACTCTTAAAAAGGAATGGGCCTTGAATGTAGATGTCAGTTTAAAAAATGTATCTGAAGAGTTATCTGTAAAACATCAGGCTGAACTGAACGAGCTGAAGCAAAACTTAACAGCAGAAACTGAAGAATTAAAGAAAACAATGGAGACACTTTCTCTTGAAAAAAGAGAGGCTGCAAGTAAGCACTTTATTTTGGGAATAATTTTCTCTCCAATATTTCTGTGCTCCCCAGAGAGGTCAAGAAATCAGCAAAATAATTTTTTTTTATTGTAGCATTAAAACAAGTAGATGTCTTTTACTGTTATCAGTTTAAAATATACTTCATTTATTTTGAAGTATGTTTTTCAAAAGTTGACTGGCATACAAAATGATGTGAAATTTGGTAACTAGGAACTAAAACTAAATATCAGAATCAATACTAGATACTCTATATAGGTTGACCTCAACTTATGGCGACAATGCTGCCGAAAATTTATGTTGCTAAGTGAATCACTGAAGTCGTTAAGTTAGGGACACAATTGTTAAGTGAATCTGGTTTCCCCATTGACTTTGCTTGTCGCAAAAGGGAATAACCTGATCCCCAGAGATACTGCAACCATAAATATGAGTCAGTTGTGAAGCATCTGAATTTTGATCATGTGACCGTGGGGATGCTGCAATGGTTGTGTTAAAAATTCATAGGTCACGTTTCTCAGTGCCGTTGTATTTTTAAATGGTCAGTAAACAAATTGTTTTAAGTTGAGGACTATCTGTACTAAATAATGTTGCTTTCTTCTTTGTCCCAGATAATCAAGATTTGCTTAGTCTTCTGCACTGGTAGGAAAAGTTATAGTGTGAGGTTTAGTCCAATTCTTACACAGTCACTATCACCTTCTGCCAATAGTTCTAAAGAATCTCAGTTTTATCCATGTCTTCTCCCCAGAGTTCTAGACACTATTTACCGGTAATGATGCATCTAGATTTTAATATTAAGTGTCTTTTCCCCTGTGAAGAAACAGCAGCATTGCTTGCAATGGGGTTTCTGGAGGACGATAGTCTCCAGGGACTTGGCTTATAGCAAAGAATATGTAAGACCTCATAAGCCCCTGTGCTCAACTGAAAATAAGATATTTAATTTTTCCTGATTGTATTGTTTAAAGTATCCCATACTGATTTGAATAAGGATGATTAAATATCTATTTAGTGAAGAATATTTATGAGTTGATTAGCTCTTTATTCTTGGTATTGGGTCAAATCCTCACTTTTGTTCTGCCAATTTTGTTCCAAAGGAATGGGGAATAGTAATGTTCTTTTAAGCTTTATACCATAAAACATAGTCAATTTGAAACTCAAGTGGGGAAACAAAACATGTTTTTATTTCATGCAAATTCCTTGCTAGGATCATTTTATTTTGGTATTTTATGTGGCTTGTTTCACTGTTTTTCATTACATTTAAATGTATTCTGTCTACCAGCATATCCCTTTCATCTCCATATATATCCATTCTAGAAAAGCTATCCAAGTTTATTTTGTACCTAAACTGCTAACCACTCTCCTTTACAGCTATCCCTTTTGCCTTTTGTTGTTTTTTCCAGGTGTGATTCATCTATATGTTATATAGTACTGTATGGAGAAGATGCTTGAAATAGCAATTTCCCATTTCTTCCTATTATATCTATTATACATACACAAACATGCCTACACACCACCGACAAGCATATAATTCTTTTTGTAATAGCCTTTTCTGTTTTTTGATTGCTCCAAAAATTTCAATGATTTGTTTTTTAAAAGTTAAATAAAATTATACAAACTAAACCCATAAAATTCACTCCTATTTTCCTACATCTCTTCAGAATTCTCTAGTTCTCTACTTCTGATACTAAAAAAGATAGTTTAAATGAGTCATCCCATCTTATAATACAAGAATGTTTATAACAGAACTCAACATTATTTTGTAGCGGAACATAAAAATCTAGAAAATAAATACCATCTAACCATGAAAACACTGCAGATCAAGCATGAAAAAGAAACGCAAGATATAAAAGAACAAAACAGGAAACAAGTAGAAGAGTTGCAGCAGGAGGTAAATATGTATTATGGACACAGTATTTGATAAAGACAAATCCTCTTGGGAGTCAATATTTTAAAATGTTCTGCAGAATTGTGCCTTACTGCAACACAAAACCATAAAGGGAAAGAAGCATTCTGTCCTTTCAATGTATAAAAATCCACTGGTCTGACAACACTTAGAAATTCACTTCTCTGTTGCAATTTTTGACATTGTCCTACTTCACACTTTGAGTATCCCTATTACTGTCCATAATGTCAAGGATTTTAAGCTATTTCAGATTTTCTAGAGCTGTGGAAGAAAATACTTTAGTGCTAGTGTTCCTAATCACTATGTACATGTAAAGCTAGCTCAACTCCCAGTGTCTCAACAACAGTATATAAATCTTATTTAAAATTTCCTACTCTGGCATAATTTGGTATAACCTTGTCTGGTATATCCTGATGGTCTCCCCATGCAAGTAATCACCAGGCCTGGTCTTATTTCATAATTATATTCTATAGATACAGAAACTAAAGGCAGAATCAGAAGAAGAAATGACGCAACTTTGGTCACAATTGGATGGCGCAAGGGCAAGTCGGCAAGAATTAAGTGGTAGGTTTAAAATTGGGAAATTGTAAATTGTAATTAAAATAGATATGCTATAATTTAGTGAATATATTTTGTTTTATGTTTACCAGTGTCATATTAAAGGAATGATTGTTTTAGTATCTTATTGTATACTTAGAAAAGGAATTATTAATAGCTTCTTTTAAATTATATTTAAATTAACCACATTTTAAATTATATTTGGAAATAGATACATTTTTTTCATGTTCAAAAGTGTGGGTCATATGTATCATAAACTCACTTGTAAATTTTTAATTCCAATTCACAGTAATGGTTGTTGTTCAGTTCCTAAGTTGTATCTCATTCTTCACAATTCTCCCAGGCTCCCTGATCCTCCACTCTCCATGTTCATGTTCACTGGTTGATGATATTATCTAACCATCTCATCCTCTGTTGTACCCTTCTCCTTTGGCCTCCAATCTTTCCTAGCATCAAAGTCTTTTCCAATAAATTCTCTCTTCTCATTAGGCGGATAAAGTATTTAAGATTCAGCGTCAATATCTCTCCTCCTTATAGTAATGATATTTGATTCATATAGGCCTGAATGATCTGGAGTCAGAGAGGATTACTGTGTCTCCGAGGTGGGGCGTGGGAGGAGTCCCTGATGGGTATTGTCATGGCCCATTTGCCCGGAGACTGAGGTAAATCTGAGGACACTCCCTCTGCTCCTCCTTCTGACTCCCCAGATTAACCTCAGTCTCCAGCCCAAAAGGAGCTAATTTGGTGACTCTCCGGATTACTATCCTTATTTCACTTCCTAATTCTTCCTAAGTCTCCTACCTCTCTCTCCTGTGCTGCCCTAACCTCATCTTAGCACGAGCTGCACTCGCTGCAATCTTGCAAGGCCCGAGCCACCGGTATCCGGGGGGGGGGGGAATCTCAGGCCGCGAGCTGCGGACGATCCCACACGGTATCACCAAATCATTGAGGACACCATGTATTCTTCAGGCGACAGATCATGGCATGGGGAGAGCAACTCAGTCAGAGCTGCCTCGGGCAATCAGACTGCATGGTTGGTGGTCACCATTTTGAATTGAGGGTGCATGCGCAAAGCATAAGGAGGTGCACTGGTTTCAGTCGCCGCAAGCGCTTCTACCATCACGTTCGCCCAGGAGGGCTCGTTGGGCCTGTGCTCTGCCAGTAATCCAGGCAGTGCACCGGTCTCCCTTCGACCCGCAGATCGGCGGGCGGCTGAGAAGAGCATGGATTCGAAGGAGCACCGAATCTGCACAATAGCGGAGAGACCTGGGATCCTCGTGAGTGGAGGTAGAGAGAGACAACAAACCATGAGTACTGCGATGGCGGAGGCCACCAGGAGCAGAGGAGCGGCTGGTAGGAGGGCCAGGAGGGGAGGGCCCAGGCAGGAGGTCCCCTTAACTAGAGCGGCTGGTAGGAGGGCCAGGTATATCATCAGCCCTTCCCCAGCCAGATCACATTCCCCTCTCAGGCCCTCTCCTTTGGCTGAGGATCCTGGCTCTCAGGGCACATGGAGAGACCTTAGGGAGGGCAGGTCCTTATCCCCTCCCTTATCGCCCTCCCACTCTCCAAGGGCAAGGGATGATCCCTTTGGCCGCAGGGCAACGAGTTCCCCCAGGCAGCACTTGGCTCCTCGATCTCCTGGCATCAGAGATGACCTGGAGCCCCCAAGCCTTTCTTCTGCCTACCCAGAACTCTGTGACAGCTTCCAGAACGTGATAGCCAGAGCGATTGCGGATGGTATTGCTTTAGGCATGCAACACCAATTTCAGGGAGCCAGGCTCCACGAGAGCAGACAGTCCAGCCCAAGCCTTCAGTCCCCAGAGAGCTCAGAGCTTCTTCCCCCTCCACTGCCAGAAAGGGCTCAGAGTCAGAGGGGGAGGAGCAGAAGGATATTGGGTTCTCAGAGGATGAGCATGCCCTAACCCCAGAGGCCCCAACCATCATGGGCCTATTTCCTCCATCATTCAGTTCCTTGCTACGCAAGGCCAAGGCAGCAGCAGACCTGGATTCCACACCAATTCCTAGCCAGAACCCCACTACTCCCAGCACTAGCGGGGGAAATAAGGGTCCTTTCCACAGCCCCAGGTGGAAAAGGAGGAGATCCCCACTCCAGACCACTTCTGGAGGTTCTCAAGTCTCAGTGGTCTAGGCCCGGTTCCTTTTCCATCCCAGGGAGCAATGATTGCAGATTTTATAATTTTAATGCCTCTTTCACCCAAGCCTTACAGGTTCCTTCCGTGGATGCTCCAGTGGCTGCCTTGGCTTCCTCCTCTGCTGTGGTGACAGGGGATATATCTTAACTGCCTGAGGGCAGAGGACAGAAGAGTGGAGCTGGTCATGCGTAAGACCTTCCAGGCTGTCTCATGAGTGATCAGGGCGGTGGTCGCCACTTCTTCCTTCAACAAGTCCATCCTTCTATGGCTGGAGCAGATCCGAGACAAGACACCAGCATCGGATGTGAGGCTACTACAGGACATTACGAAATTGATGGCGGCCACTCAATTATCGGCGGATGCTACCCTGGATGTGGTAAAGTATTCTTTCAGGGCCTTCTCATCCTCAGTGGCATCCAGACGTCTACTGTGGCTATGCCACTGGCAGGCTGAGTTCCGGGCAAAGTGGCATTTGGCAGAAGCAGAGTACATAGGGGACAAACTATTTGGCCCTTCCCTGGATCCCATCCTTATCGAGGACAAGAACAACAGGGGACAAACTATTTGGCCCTTCCCTGGATCCCATCCTTGTCGAAGACAAGAACAAGCGGAAGGTCTTCCCATCCACGTCCAGACGTTCAGACCACCGGGCGGTGCCTTACTACAGAAAACACTTCTATCGACTTCCCAAGCAGGACTTCCAGAAGCAGAGGTACTCTGCTCCCAGGTATCCCAGGCAGGGGGACAGGCAATTTTCCAGGGACAGATATAGGTTCCAGCAGCCTGACAAGCAGTCCTTTCGAGGGGTGGGGAGGTCGCCACTTCCACAGAGCAAAGTGATTTGGGACCTTTCCTTGTTCGCGGACCGCTGAGAGGGCATCACCACAGATGCTTGGGTCCTCCAGACAGTCAGGTTGGGGCTCCACCTGGAGTTCCGTTTCCAACCCCCAAATAGATTCCGCATCTTTCTCTCCTCCAAGAAACCGGTCAAGCACTTCCTCATGCGCAAAGCCATTTGTCATCTGGAGATTAATGCAGTAGAACCAGTCCTGGGGGGGAGAAAGAATCAGGGTTCTATTCCCACCTGTTCCTGGTTCCCAAGAGCTCAGGGGGGTGGGGAGCCATACTGGATCTCAAGCTGTTAAATTCCAGGCTTATTTACCATAAATTTAAAATGGCTTCCCTCAAGTCTATCCTGGAGGGGATCAGATGGGGGGACTTCCTAGCCTCCATCGATCTCATGGAGGCGTATCTCCACATCATGATTGCCCTGGATCACTAGGTTCCTCAGGTTCTCTTACGGCGGCTCCCATTACCAATACAGGGCCCTCCCCTTCGGGTTGGCCTCTGCCCCCAGGACCTTCACCAAGATGCTGGCCGTGACCGCGGCCCACCTTCATTGCATCCCGGTTCGTTTACATTGTTGCCTGGATGATATCCTCGTCCTAGCCTCCTTGGCTGCTCGAGCAGAGGGGGATCTCAGTCCCACCATTAGCACCTTACGGTCCCTAAGGTTCTCTGTCAACCTCGAGAAGAGCCATCTAGTCCCTTCCACTAGATTCCAGCATCTGGCCAAGGGTTCCCTATTCAGGGAACCAGACAGGCTGGTCCTAACGACAAATGCAAGCCTGTTCAGTTGGTGGGGCTCACCTGCAGTCCCAGTTGACCCAGGGCCGGTGGACGCTGATGGACCTGCGGAGGAACATCAACTGGCTGGAGCTCAGAGCAATTCACCTAGCTCTTGGGCGGTTCAAGAAGATGGTCGCCAAAAGTCACATTCTGGTGCTAATGGACAATGTAGCAGCCAAGGCCCACTTGAACAAGCAGGGTGGCACTCACTCCGTGGCACTGCGCGACAAGGGAAGACATCTGGGGAACTGGGCGGAGCGGAACCTCCTGTCGCTTGAGCGGGAGCAACTAAGGGACGCTCAGATTTCCTCTAGAGTCATCAGGACCATTGAGGCTCTAGGAGGAGATCCACCACCCGCATCTATGATGCGACCTAGACCTTCGAGGCATGGTGTCGGATTGCTCAGGTAGATCCGTCGTCGGCTTCAGTCCCTCAGGTACTGGAATTCCTCCAGGATGGTCTGGAGAAGGGTCTGGCACACAGCACCCTCAGAAGGCAGGTCTCCACCCTAGCCACTATCCTTGGAGGGGGGGGGGTCCCAGTCCCTGTCCCAGTTCTCGGTCATTAAGAGGTTCCTCCGAGGGGCAGCTAACCTTCGGCCTCTGGTGATCCACCGTTTTCCCTCTTGTGACCTCCCCACGGTGCTCCAGGCGTACCTGGAGACACCTTTCGAACCTGTCAGAGAGGTGAGCCTACAATTCCTTACCCTCAAGGTGGTCTTCGTCGTGGCGATCACCTCTGCCAGGTGATCCGAACTTAATGCTCTATCTACCAGGGCGGACCTTTGCTCCTTCCACAGCAACAGGATCGTGCTCAGACTCGATCCAGCCTTCATGCCTAAGGTCAATTCCCCCTTCCATAGGGGCCAGGAGGTAATCGTCCTGGATTTCTGTCCTTCCCCCTCAACAGAGAGAGAGAGGTCCTGGCACCACCTGGACGTAAGAAGGGCACTGTGCATTTATCTCAAGTGCACAGCCGCCTTCAGGCGGACGGAGGCCCTCTTTGTTTCCTTCCATCCCTCGGCCCGGGGAGCCAAGGTCTCCCCGACCACCATCAGCAGATGGATAAGGTTACCCATCTCCAAGGCCTACAAGGCTCGAGGGCTGCCAGTGCCGCAGGGCATCACTGCTCATTCCACTCGGAGTGCTGCCACTTTAGGGACACCCATCGAGGACATCTGCAGGGCTGCCGCCTGGTCCTCACCTTTACCCTTCATCAGGCACTACCAGCTAGATGCGTATGCCTCGGCTGAGGCATCCTTCGGGAGGAGGGTCCTTCAGGGTGTTCTGGACACTCAAGAGACTCAAGCCCAATGATCCCTCCCATGGACATCTAGCTTTGGTATGTCCCATCAGTGACTCCTCCCATGCCCCACCTTGGAGACTGTCAGTTGGTCTTACCTGAACTGAATGTCTCGAGGGTGGCGGGGAGCAGTCACTTCCCGCCCATCAGGCACGCCTGCGCCAGGGCCTGAGTGGGTTAGCTACAGGTCAGTCAGGGACCTGGGAGTGGGTTGGGTGGTCTCTGTCCCTTCCTTCCCAGGTTCTTCTTCGACTGGACCACTGGTTAATCTGGAGAGTCAGAAGGAGGAGCAGAGGGAGTGTCCTCAGATTTACCTCAGTCTCCGGGCAAATGGGCCGTGACAATACCCATCAGTGACTGCTCCCACACCACCCTGGAGACATGCAGTTCAGCTAAGACCAACTGACATTCTCATACACATTTTTTCCCATTTACTCAAAATCAATCTTTGGTAATCTTGCTTAGTTATCTTTCACCTTTTAAAGAGCACTTGATGCTGTAATTGCACAAAGCAAAACTATTCAGTAATACTTCCATAGATAGGGAATTCTCCCAAGAAAATTAATTGGACAGATATAATACAAGATGTATTAATCATGACATTGTTTTGATTTATTTAACTTGATAGAATCAATGCAAGAATGATATTAAGCATTTGTGTCATGAGATCTCAAAATCTGGTATTTATTCAAATAATGACCTAAAGTACACCTCCAGTAACTTTCTATACAGTAATTAAAGTATACTTAGCCTTGACTTGATTTGTAGTTTTGTAGATCATGTCTACAAGTGAAACAAAGTATTGCATTTTTTTATGTAGAGAATTTAAAGAAATTCAATAAGACATTTCTTTCCTTCTTTAGGAACTCTCTTTTAAGGATCTGATAGAGCATAATGGAATTACTATACCTTTATCAATTGGAATTGCACAACTAATTCATCCTAGGTTACGAGACCCCAATCTGGTTTTCTAACTTAATGCAGAATGTGCTACTTGTAACCTTGCATTACATGTTATTCCCAAAGCCCTTCTAAAAATACGTTTTAAATAAATAGTAAAATATTATGGAGTAATATTAATTTAATTTTGCAATTTTAGTTTTTGTTCTGGTCCCCTAATTTTGTACAGTGCAATTTAGTTATACCATAGAAAGAATAAGTGTTTATTATTATTTGCCCAGAAAGCATTGCAGGCCTCTCCCCTGAGAAATGAAAAAATAACAGTTAAAAATGGGTGTCAGGTTATCATTTGGGATCTAAGATGTTTCTTTGATCTGAAAAGCTGACTTGAATCTTTGTAATCTGACAGCCATATATGTCTGATGAATAAAATAAAACTACTGTCATATCCGTTCCCTATGTAGAGTATAGATTTGAGTTGATTAAGCAATCATTGGTATCCTGTAAAATTCAAATTTGCAAGATAGAATGAGGAGGCTTTTGAAAGAAAAAACTGATGAAAAACAGTTTATTCATTTATTTATTCAGTTTATTCTCATATTATTTCTTTTCAGAGGGCCAGCTGAGAAAATCAAATTACATTACAAACTTAAGCTGAAATCATTATATATATATATATATGTTTGTGTGTGTGTGTGTGTGTGTGTGTATGTATGTATGTGTATGTATACACATACATACATACAAACATACACACACACTGTGTGTGTGTGTGTGTGTGAATGAATGTACAGTATCCTATTGAACATTCCTATTGAATGTTTTTGTAATGAGATCACCATATTCAGAATTAATTTTAAAAAATCAGCTGAATTAATATATTTAAAGTGAACAATATTTTTTACCCATCAGAACTGAAAATACAGCTGCTTGCTCGTACCTCACATGTGGAAGAACTGGAATATCTAAAAAAAGATTATCAACTTAAATGGGATAAAAAAAAGACTGAACATGAAATTGAGTTGGAACAACTAAGACTTTATTTTGAACAGAAATTAAAGTCTGTGGAAGAAAATTACAGAGAAGAATTAACAATGTTGCATCAGAGATTGCAAGAAGTAAAAGATTATTCCATAGAGGAGATGGAAAAATCACAAGAACAAGATATGGAATTTGGGTGAAGCTAATAATTTAATATTGCTATTCTGCTATTGGTTCCACCTCAGTAAGCCTTAAATCCTAGTTTAGAATGAATATAGTAATTATCTTAATTTCTTGTTAAAGAAAACTTTTTAGTTAGCCATGTTCACTAAGAATAGGAAAAGGTACTATGACTCCAGTTTATACGAGAATAGCTTTCAAGTGACACTTGAGCAATTATTCCTCTATTCTACATATATTGGAATTTTAGAATTTTACTGAGCAAAGTGTGAAATTAGCTGTATGTTACTAACTTGTGTCTTCTAACTATGATAAGTGAACATGAATTAGGAAATCCATATAGCTTTACTTGATGCTAGTAGTT
This sequence comes from Thamnophis sirtalis, assembly GCF_051295495.1. Classification (NCBI taxonomy): domain Eukaryota; kingdom Metazoa; phylum Chordata; class Lepidosauria; order Squamata; family Natricidae; genus Thamnophis; species Thamnophis sirtalis. The sequence goes on along the minus strand of NW_028261385.1, from coordinate 114,678,068 downwards.
TCTTATTTGATTCATCATAGGTTACAATATTGATACATATGTGAGGATTTTAAGATTCGGATTGTAATTCAGAAAGTTTAAATTATTCTGTTCTTAAAAGAATACTAGCTAAAGTTATTTTTCTGAATTATTCCATATATTTTATATAGCCCTTCTATTACACTATTGGAAGAAATGACAGAAAGAGAGAGATTGGATTTGTTTGAACAGTTAACTCAGCAATTGGAGCACTATAAGGTCAGTTACCAAGCAATAAATAGTATTTGAAAGTTATTTAGCTCCTCCATACTACCTGATTTCTATAGAGTAAAGATTTCAGGGTACGATTTGCTGAGAACATGCCCTTACAGTGGAGCTTCCCACTTGCAGGCTGCCTATTACTGAAATTAGAAAAGAGTGTTCTTGTTTCTGTTTTAAATGGTTAGGTTGAATAGTCAACAGTTCAATTACAGATAGTATTTGACTGATAACCTTGATGGAACTTCCCCATTACAGTCAGAAGTCATGACAGCCATTAAGTGAAGCATCCATGTGCTTGCGATCCCCCTCCCTACTCTTTCCAATGCAATCATTAAACATGTGCAAGGGAGGCGCTGGAGGACTAGTAAAGGACACATGCCAGGACTCCAGAGGCTTCCCCAACCCACTGAGGCATTCTGTGCTCTACTTCCCACCCCTTAGAGTCCCTACAAGTCTTGGGCCTGCTTCCCACCCCATTGGATCCCAGACCCTCCTCACCTTGCATCATCTATCACACACAGCTTTCAAAGATCTCCAAAGCTTGGAAGAAGGACAAACTATTATGTTCCTGGGCCACATGACATGGTTTCAGAAGTGGTTGCCATTTGGGGGGCGGCTGCACTGAATTGCAGGCACTCCAAAATGGCAGCTACTTCCAGGGTTGTGCCACATGACCCAGAAACGGAATGGCCTTCTCTGCTTACTCAAGCTGTGGATCGCTGCAGATCTTTCCAGAGCTCACATTAGAGAAGCAGGGCAGCCCTCTTTGTTCCTGAGCTATGTTGAATGGCTGAATTGAATTTTCTTTGAATTCTGTTTCTATTCGTTATTGGTTAGGTCTTAGCAATCCATTTTTAATTTAAATGTGATGTGAAAAATCATTTCCTTCTGCGTGGTTAAAATTTTGTAGTTTTGAACTACCCAATTCAAAGAGATGTTTTTATTCACAGGAAAAAATATTTTTTTGAAGAAAATAAATATATAATTTTACCATCTTAAAACTGCTCTAAAAACATTTTTCTCAAATTTTTAAATATGTAAAAACACAATTTTAATGCTTATGCTATTTTCATATTCTTTTTAAATCTTTTTAAAAGATAATTCACTATAAATTAATCACTTTGAATATTTTACTTGTGTTCTAAAATCATTATCATTGAATATTTTTCCTTGAAATATTTTATTCATTTCTGCCCCTTGACTTCGTTTGCAGTAATATTCCGGTTGTTAAAACCAATGCTATACTTAACACTTGTTCAGTTCTCATTTTCTTTATGAAGATTTAGTTTCCTCAACCTGATTGTCATGTTGTAAAATGTCATCTGCATATTTTAGTATAATACTGCACTTTAACCAAGAGTATATATTGTGGTAATGTATAAAATAGTGCAAAATACTTAAATTAGATTAAAAGTTAAATTTCCTAGTCTTAATACGTTTCTCTTACTTGTTCACTCTAGGAAGAACTTCGTTCTTTACAACTGCGTTTGGATAAAAAACATTTACATGAGATTGAGTTATTAAGATCTACTCTCACACTCCAGTATCAAGAGAATATTATGAAGCTGAAACTGGAGCTCTCAGATAGATATACTTCTGAAATAGAACAACTGAAAAAGAAGCATTGTTTACATCTTGAACAGCTCCATGCAAAAATTTCAGAAGAACATCTCAAAGGTAAAAGACTGTTTCACAAGAAAGCTGGGTTTTTTTAATGCCCTGATATGTTATAGATTTAAAAGAAAAACTCTACATTATAAATTGGCACATTTTACATCAAATGTCAAAGATAAATAATTGATTATCCACTTAGCCAGTAGTCATATATTGTAGAGAAAAATCTCACTTATTCACTGGCTTGTTCAGAACTAGTTGATGTTACGATGATGCTGAAGAAATAATTTTACGACCAATGCTCACACTTATGACCTTTGCAGTGTCCCTTGCTCACATGATTGCCATTATAATCATTTTGTGTTGTCTTGTGTCTGACCTGTTTTTCTATCCCCTCCTCCCCACCCTTGCAGAGTGGAGAGTCCCTGCTCTCCCTTTGTAATCCCTTCCTTTTCAATATCATCTCTGTGCAATGGGAAAAAAACAACAGGTCAAGTATAGGAAAGATTGTCTGGTGTCTCCTCCCTCCCTTCCCCGCCCGCCCTCATAGAGCAAACACATTGCTTAAAAAGGGGGCAGGGCAGTGACTTACTACTGGGAAACCTGTAGGGAAGATTGCAAATAGTGATCACATGAATGCAGCAAGCTTGGCAACATATCGTGTGTGTGGGATGCCAAATGCCCTAATTTCAATCGTGTGATCTTAGGGCTGCTGCAAGGGTTGTAACTTGAGCATAGGTTGCAAATCCCTTCATGTTTGTACCTATAGCAGTTAATTATTAAAATTAAAAATGTATTTTACAATGAGTATTTTATATGGGAGCAAATGAAGGTTCCTCATCGCAGTTTTGGGATATAGTATTTTTTATATTGAAATTTTGCTTGCTTAAAAGAAAAGAAAACCTCTTAAGAATTAAAAAGATCAAACACTAATGATTTAAGGATACAATTAATGGCTTAAGTACAGAACTGGCAGAGAATAGTTCTTCCCCATCCTCTGCTATCCTAACCCTAACCATATCCTAATATATAGAGAAATATGTATCATAATATACTCAGTCTCTAAATGTCACATTTTTTTTGTTGCTGTTGTAAATCTTGTAAACTAAAACTGCTATATAACACAGTAATTTTGTAAAAATATCTTAAAATCTAACAGTATCTACAAAGATTGGTAAACCTTATATTTAATGCAGTTACATAAATACATTGAAAGTTATATTGAAATATTTTATCATGTGTAATTTGATAAATCTGCAACTAAATGGTTGAATTACCTGGTTATATTGTTTAGAGCAATATTGTTTGAAACCTTTTATAAAATTTACTGCAATTCTTAGTAGCCAACTGAATTACCTTGGGCCAGTTATTCACTCTCAGTCCAACTCCCCTCACACGGTTGTTGTTGTGGAGGAAATAGTAGAAGAAAAGAGTATTAAGTATGTTCACTGCCTTGTGTTATTTATAAAACTAATGAAGGGACGATATTCCTGATTTATTCCTTAAATAATAAGATCTCTGTTAATCCCATCTCTAGAATTTCAACATACTTTTAGATACATATATCTTCTCTACTGACACTTTAACTTGCAGGAGTAACTTTTCTAGATTGGCTTTCATTGGGACAGAACCAATATTCTCCAGCTACTTCATGTGGCTTGACAATTGTCTCTTATCAGAGAATTAGATTTATGAATAATTTTAACTGCATCATAATAGAAGTGACAACATAGTTTCTCAGAATTCACAAGACAAAGTATCAATTACAGTCTTATCAGAAGGGCCCCCAGGCCTTTGGGAACCAGTCTGTGGGTGAGCACGTAAAGCTTTATTTGTGCATGCGCAGAATTAAGTTTCACCCATGAAGCCATTGTCTCCAATCCCAACCTCCCCACCACCCCCATCACTTCTACCAGTCCGTAGAGCCAGAAAGATTGAAGACTGTTGGTCTATTAAACCCTCTTTTCTTTGCTTTAAAACATTTCATCATTTTCAGAGATTTCTAAAATTCGTCAACAAAGTACTCAAGATGCTAGACGTCAGATAGAAACAGAAGTGGCACAGCGACTCTTGTTATTAGAGAATGAATACAAGAATGCCCTTCAGCTTGAGAAGCAATCCATTTCTAGTCAACAAGAAGAAATAGAAGAACTGAAGAAAAAAAATTCTGAATTAAAAGAAATCGGCATAGTACAAGAAAAGAATGTGAAAGAAGAATTAGAACAGGTATATACTGAGCAATGCAAAAATACTGCTTTTAGAAAATAATTTGTTTAAGCATTTAAGTTATCTTTATTATTGAAAAATAGTAATCTATGCCATTTTTTAAAAATACCAATAAGGTGTGTGTTTGCTATGCAATCAAGGGTAAACAAAAATAAGTAAAAATACTGTAATTTAATTTCAAATTTAAAAGATGGCTTTATTAAAGATGGAACTAGCTCAAAGTTATTACCATTAACCTAGCTTATAAATATTCAGATTTTTATTGGTAGTATAGAAAAAAGCAAACTGACTGTAGCAGACATTTTTCTAAAAGTCAATGACAAGGTCAGTAAATAAATATGTTTTTATCAGGACAAGAAAGAAGAGTCGGAATATATGTAGTCCTTGACTTATGACTGGTTGCTTAGCGATTGTTTAAACTTACAATGGAAACCCCCCCCCCAACTACTTATGATTCAGTTCCAAAGTTATGATATCTAGCCACACCTGGGTCACATGACTACATTTTAAGTGCTTGGCAACTGGCCAGCATTTACAACTATTTTTGGACTCCATGGTAACATGACCACAATTTATGATATTTTCCCAGAAATCGGTGTTTACTTCCAGTTTCTGGGGGAAAACCCACCCCATAGTGAACAGTGGGTTTGTTTTACAACCGTGTCATATGCTTGACTATCACTGCAAAAATGATAAAATCTGGTCTGATCACATGATGACATGGCTATGACCATAATGACTTACCACCATAATTGGCATACTCAATTACAGCTGTAAGTTGAGTTGTATGCAAAGGAAGGTGAAATAAAAAGTGGAGAAAGCAATTTCTGCCCTATGAAGATTTAATAAAAATGCTAATATGACATTTGCCTGCTGGATCTCCTGTGGGACTGCCTTCGGCATTCTTTGTTGCAATCCTAAAATCTTGAACTGGCTCTGTGTACTGGGAGATTAAGCAAGTAGCTCCAGCCCTTAGCAAATGGTAAAAGGAATGTGGGGTGTAGCCTTTGCAACCACTTGGTGTTTCCTCCAGCTGCTGAATGTGCTACAGCGGGAGCAGATTGGGGAGATGCTATTCACTGATAGTTGGCTGTGATTGTTTGTTGTGGAGATGATTATGTTAAATGGTTCCCAGGACTTGAGGGAACAATTGATGAAGGAGATAGGATGGATTGTGGTATCAGGATGGTAGGTAACGGGAGGAGGGAAAGGAGAGAAATGATGACAATCTGGACATAGACAACAAATTGATTTTTTGTAATATTTAATAGATTAAGCATAAACTAATTGAAGATGATACAGCTGAATTAAAAACTAGAAAATTGCTCCAGGAAGTGGAACAGACTCATAAAGCAGAAGCTGAAGAATGGAGACATGAAAAGGAGATATTGGTAGCAGAAGCTGAAGAACAATTATTATTACTTCGTAAAGAGCTTCAGAACAAGGCAGAATATGAGAAGCAAACATGGCAAAGACAGTTTGACTTTCAAAAAGCAGAAATGACTTGTCTTCAAGAACAGCAGGCTGCTCTAATTGTAGAATTACAGAAAACTCTAAAGGAGCAACAGAATACTATCCAGCAGTTAGAAGACAGTTTAGTGAATACACAGAGGACTTTGGCTCAATGTAACAGTGAATTATCTTCCACAAAGACCCTCATGGCCGAAGAATTAAAAAAAGCCAAACAAGTTTTAGAAGAAGAATATAAGGCTAAACATAAAGAAGCACAAAGCAGGTTTGTAATTTTTTCTATTACTTCTAATAATAGCTTCCCCAGAAAGTCAATGACAGGGAAGATTGCAAGTCATTGGGGTAAGTTTGCCCCATCTTGTGCACCCGCTGCACCCAGGCCCTCCCCATTCACACCATGCCGACACTTATATGTCATTCCCAATCTGCACAGTACCTCTCACATACCATTGTACATCCTCCCTATTCTCATGGTGCCTTTCACACGCTCTCCCTAACCTACATCCACAAGAGAGAGAGAATCAGGAAGAAAATATTCTTGTAGCCATGTTGAGATCTGATATTGACAGTTACAGGAATGAAAGGTTTGAACACTTGAAACATTCTGGAGTACATTTTGGATTTTATATAAAGTAAACAAACTGAACATGTATGCATATTTTGTATGGAGATGATGTAGTCTTGTTTGCCAAGAATCCAAATGATTTGCAGTTGATATTAGCTTGTTAGATTGTATGGGTCTGAGAATTAATATATCAAATAAACAAGTTATTTATACTGACCAAAAAATGGAATGAATAATTTCAAGTCATAAATGAAAGGAAAAAAGAACAAGTAAATTATATTTTGCTAAAATGTGTACTAAACCTGGGGAAATTTATATTGCATACAATTACTTACCGTAAGTTGAAGTGAGTTACTTAAAATATGGCGAAAGTAGACAACGTCAAGAATGAATGATAGAATGAATTAATAATCAGTATAGTAGTACTAAATCGAAGTTATTTGATCATATAGAAAAATGAATGAAGATCAAATTGCAGAACAATGAATAGCATATATAAAGGAAGAATGAGGAAGATGTCAAGAAAACCAAAAAACTTGTACCTGGATAGCATTAATGACAGTCAAGGACAGGAAATTTAAAGGAGAAAAAAAGAAACGATTTATGGATGTGCTGGAAGAGAGGATTGTTCAAGAACAGAAAGATATAGAGAGAGTTTTGAACGGTGTTGGCGTCAACTAGATCTAGTAAAAAGTGTTTTTGTTGTTATATCCATTTAATTTATTGTGCTTATTAATTGTTACCTTTTTTTCGGCACTTTGCCTAATACTGCTTACCCTGAAGGGGAATTGGGTGATGGGCAGGTATGTATGATAGAATATTAAAGATAACATTTATCAACAATAAGACCAACTTTTAAACATTTAATATTAAACATTAGTAATGTAACATAATATAATAATAATTTCAAAATCATTTCAGAATTTTAAGATAATTTGTAGGGAAATTACAATACATGTTAATATATAATATTTAATATAACTTTTGTATAAACACCATGATATAATGCAGAACTTATTAGGAGAGATTTCCTGATTATGAATATTCTGTTCCAGAATTATATGAAACTTAGAAATAAAAAAACTTCTTTACATCTTTAACTATATGGTGTAGTTGACCAATATGCCATTTTTAAAGATGGGTTGGGAAAGAGGCACTTGGAGATTACAGTATATTAGTGTTTCTTCTAATATAAATACACTGGTAGGAAGCAGAGACTACAGTAGTGAAAGTTGCAGAATCTGATTTAGCCCAAGTAAAATCATCATACCATTTTTCTGATCTCTCAGATCTTCAACATAGTGCTGTCTTGATGGTATGATGAATGGATAGCATTAAAAACTTTATTGTCAAAAAATAAAAAGGTAGATGGATAAGTTGAGTGAAGAGTCTAACAAATAAAATTGAGTTAGGTGGAAATTAATCTCATGCCTGTCAAGCAGCAAGGATAAAAATAACTGTGTGACATAGTAGTAGAATGAATAATCCACAACTATGAATACCCAAGCATTTAAAAGGTGATAGTGAAATTAGGATTTACTGTTATCAGCTCTTTGTCACTGCTAACTATGTAGCTTGCAGTTTCTTAATGATATATATCCAGCTGTTTTAAGTACAAATACCCTGAAAAAGATCCATGGTGAAAAGTATTCCTGTATATCCAGTGGTGAAATCCAAAAATTTTCCCTACTTGTTCTGTGGGTGTGGCTTGGTGGTCATGTGACTGAGTGGGCGTGGCCAACTTGTAAAATCTGGTGAAACTTGCTTAACAACGCTCTTAGCAACCAAGTTTTTTGGCTCAATTGTAGTCATCCGTTTTCTTTCTTTTTTTCTTTCTTTCTTGTCTCTCCCACTTCCTCTTTCTTTCTCTTTTTCTCTCTTGTCTCTCTCTCTTGTCTCTCTCCTTTTCTCTTTCTTTTTTTCTTTCCTTCTTTTTCTCTTTCCTTTTTTCTCTTTTTTCTCACCCTTCCTTTCTTTTTCTTTCTTTTTCTTTCTTTTTCTTTCTTTCTTTCTCTTCCTTTCTCTCTCCTCCTCTCTCTCTCGCTGATTTGTTTCCCTCTCTTTTCCCTCTCTTATTCTCATCCTCCAGCTCTTTCATTTCTCTCTCTCTGATTTGTTTTCCTCTCTTCTCATTCTCTCCTTCCAGCTCTCTTTCATTTCTCTCTCCCCCTCTCTCTCCCTTCTCTCTCTCTGATTTGTATCCCTCTCTTTTCCCTCTCTCTTATTCTTTCTCTCCATCATTTTCTCATTTCTCTTTCTCTTTTTCTACCCCTTTCAGGCTTTTATCTATTTCGCGGGCATGTATATTGCCAGCAAAATACCCTCCTGGGGATAACAGTGGTGGGGACAGCAACTCGTCCTCCCACTGCCTCCAGTGCACAGTGAGGCAAGTAGCTGGCTGCGCAGCACAGGAGAACCCTGCTGTGCAGGAGACTCCTCAGCGCCGTGGTCCCCTTCATGTTGGCTCAGGAAGGAAGGGAATGTGTAGCAGCCATCGCCAGATGCAGGAAGGAGAGCTCCAGCTTTCCTGCGCTGCGCAGGAGAGCCCTGTGGAAGCAGAGCCCTGCACAGCGCAGGAGAGCTGGAGCTCTCCTACCTGCATCCAGTGGAAGTGGCTGCTCCCTGTTCCCCATTCCCCTCTTCCTGAGCCAACACAAAGGAGACCGCGGCTGACACTCAGCTGACTGCGAAGGAGGTGGAGCAGCCAATCCCGGGCAATGCAGAGAAAATGATAGGGGCACTTCAGCCATGTGGCTCTGCGGAGAGACTCATGTCTTTTCAGGGTGGAGAGCAGATTGCACAAATGGGTCAGCAGGGAGCTGCAGGAGAGGGGTCAAAGAGCCGTATGTGGCTCTCAGGCCGCAGGTTGCCAACACCCTTCTATATCCTCCACTGGTGTATTCAGCATGCCCATCATCCCAACGGACCCTATGCATTGGTAAGGCTGACGGCGACTGGCCGTTAATGGAGACGCAGCCACTTCTCTGGGGTGAGAGGGGCGGCAGTGGCATCGATGCTCCGGGAGGGCAGGTGGTGCGCATGTGCAGCATCCCCGGGACATCTGCCTTGTGACTGCCCTCCTGGAGCACTGTCGCCGCCGCTGCCCCTCTCAGCCCCAGAGCAGCAGCTGCATCTCCACTAAGGGCCGGCCAGCCGCTCACTGGCTGGGCCAGGCTGGACACCGATCTCGGTAGACAAGCGGGCGTGGGGGACTACCGGAAAGGCCGCATGGAAGGGCAGGCAAGCATGGAAGGGCTGCGGAGAAGGGAGTGCTACCTTCCCCATGGACGGCTGTCCCCAGCATGCTTGCCTGCCTTCCACACGGTCCTCAGCTTGCCTGCTTTCATAAGCTGGCCACGGGGACACCGGGAAGTCTGCATGGAAGGCAGGCAAGCATGGCAGGGCCTCAGGGAAGGAAGTAGGGGAGACAGGCTGGAATGGTGGAAAGCAGAGAGTGGGCGGGGCAAGTGAGCCAGGCCAAATGTCTGCTACTGGTTCTCCCTGAACTGGTCCGAACAGGTAGGATTTCACCCCTGTGTATCTCTCCTCAGTCTGCTTCCAAAAGTCTTTAAGAATAAAGGATGAAGCTAATATAATTTTATTCTAATTTCCCATTGTTTGAGATCTTGTAGTTTCTGGAAACAATTAAACTAGGGAGCATAGTGTCACTCCTACATGAGAATTTTTTCCCTTGGTCCAATTTTAAAAACTTGCTCAGTGCTTTTCCAATTAATAGCCTAAACACTAAAGAGCAATAACTAATCTCTATGTGATAGTAAGCTGTTATAAATCAATTGGTTAGGTGCATAAGACTACTTTGGAAATCTTTGGCATTACAAGGAAAGGTGCACATTTTTACCAGATAGAGAAAAGGAAACTTTATGCTAAAGGATTAAGTAGTAATACAATTAAAATATACAGATTGCTTAATGGAAGTTATTAATAGGAAAGCCTGGAGCAACTTTGCTTTTTTGCTCTTATTTATTAACTGTTGCTTGCATTCTGTTCCTTGGTGTTATTCAGTAGGCTGCTGCATACCACCTTGAATTGTTTGATCTACCAATTCAGTTTCCTAAGAAAGTGACAAATATCCTTATTCACCTTTAGATCTTAGTGTCATTTGTAAAACTTAAATTTCCGTGTGTTTCTGTGTCAATTCAATGTAGAATGAGTCAACTGAATATTATGCATATCTAAACTTTTGTGTTGGTAGGAAGAATAATTTTAGCTGAAATATGACTTCTTTGCTTTTTTATGCAAAGTTGTAATTTTAGATATATAAATAAAATACAAAATTACAAATAAAGTTATAATTTTCAACTTTATTTTAGAACAGCGCTTGACTAGAAATAATTTCTGGGAGAAATGGTATAAGAATTACACCTATTTTAGCCTTTCCTGTATGGTTTCTAATAAATACATAACATGTGAACTTTTGTTTTTGTTTTAATTTGCTTCCTGTTTTCTAATAAGGAAAAAATCATTGTGGGAAGAAGACGTAATCAGTGCAAATGGCAAACGGAACAATTCAATGTATAATGTTTTGTTGTAGGGATAAACTACAAGAATCTTGTCAGATGGCTTTGAAATTACTTCTGACAATGGTGCAGTCCACAAAAGATATGGAAGATCTTATCTTCAAGAAAATTGGCCTTTGTCTTGATGACAGCTTGGCATCTGGAGTGTCGCAAGAGATCATAGCTGAAGAAACATTACTTTCACACCCATTGAAAACAATAGATCAATGGAAATTAAAGAATAACAATAGAATTTGCCAAGGTAAATAATTTGAAGGGAAAATAAAGTCTTTGACAGAATTCTGCAACCATGTTCTTGCTGTCTTCCATAGCTTTGCTATACAGATAGTCTTTGTTTTATCAACCATTTGTTCAGTGATTGATCTAAGTTATGATTGTGCTGAAAAAAAAACCTCAATTATAACCTTTGTAGTATTCCTCACTCATGTGATTACCATTATATTTAATATGCATTGTCTTATTCTTCCCAGTGCCCCCCCCCCCTTGCAGAGAGTTTAGAAGGAAAGGGATAGCAAGAAAATAAACTATTTGCTCTTCTACATATTGAAAGCAATGTGATTGGGCTATCAGCCCTGGGCACACTATACATAACAGTTTATAAGTACTCTCTTAAAATCTCTTTTGGTTCTAGTCTCTCCACTTTACAAGGTGGGGAGTAAGCAAGAGCTTTGCCTAACCCTTTCCTGCTGTTGGCATTGCTCACGATGTGTAGAAGAGCAAATAGCTTACTCTTGAAATCTCTTCCTCTCCAATCTCTGCTCTGCGAGGGGTTCCATGAAGAAAAGCAAACCATTTCTATAGGCAGCCCCTTTTCCCAGCCCAGTCATGGTCAGGTGATTTTCCACTTAGCAACCAGTTTGCTTAGTGGCAGAGCTGCCCGCCCAATTTTCCCAGTCCTTGGAGTACTAAATGTGTGTTTAATTGCTGTCAATGGAAGTGTTTAAGTTTAGACAGTTAATAATCTCTGGGTTCGTGATAAGGTCCACTAGGAACCTACTGTTGTACATTTCTGATGCTTTTGTTCTTTTGATTATTACCACTAAAATCCCTTGAGCTGCCTTTCTAAATGACAAAAAGAAAGAAAGCACCCTCATTACTTTGCAGATTTCTCTGAGCACTGTTAAGAGCCCAGATGTAGGATGCAAATGAAAAGTTAGCAAGTGAATCAAGTCAGAAAAAATATGACCTGAGAACAAAAAACAGTCTATGATATGAAGATTAGGCATTTATGTTGATTGTTTTTTCTTTCCCAGGAATATATTATAGTCTTTATTAGATCCTGTTCAAATACAGCATTACTTTTTGGGGGGTTTTATCAGGCAGGCAGCAGAACATGGAGTTACATAGTCCCATTTTTATTTCTTCTTTGCCATATTAATTTTTTTTCAGATTTATTTGAATCAGCTTTGTAGGCTTTTACAATAGTGATTAACAGGAGGGGGTATGTTATATAGATTGTAGAAAGACAAGGCCTTAAACATCAGTTTGAATTTTAGTTTGAGCTATCTATCTAATTTTATGTTTCTTTCTAGGTTTTCATGCCACCCACAGTAATTAAATAAATTAATCATTTAATTAATTAATCATTTAATTTTTTTCACGTCGAACTGGCAGTTATGCCGGCAACAACCCACCCCCAATGTACATGTTAGTCACTTAATGCTAACTCATAAATTGTCCCATTCCCATCTCATTTGCAACTTCGTTGCTATTGATCAAGTCTGATGGGAAGGGATTTCCTCCATTGAACAGGGGGAAATCATACACCGAAGCTAGAAGAGATACAGCTAATCCCTTCCTCCTAGATCCATCTTTCAATGACTAGTCAAGTGCCTTACAGTAAGTCCAGCTATCATTCTGAACTATATTTGGTCAATACTTAGAATTTTCTTTTACCAAGGATTCAGTTTATTCTCCACCTGATATTTTAAACTACAGAAAACAAGAAGAATACTCTAAATGAAATTCTTCACATGGCCATTAATTTATTTAAATTCTCTAAACCAGATTTTAAGGCATTATTGTGAAGGTCTTCATGATTGAGAATGAGAAGTATCTATAACTTATATGGGATCCTCCTGTGGGGGCATAACTGTCAAAAGGTTTACATTTGGAATGTACAGAAAGAAGCACTGTGGGGATAAAAAAGCTACCAAGTAATATAATAAATGTACAAAGAATATGCTAAAATCAATAAAATCCAGTCAACACCAGTAAAAATTAAAAACATCTGCAGATAGTTTTAAATAGTAGATATAAAAATACTAAGAATAACAAGTAGCGTAGAACAGTCAGAACAGAGTCTCTTGAATATTTTAAATGCAGGAAAATTACGGGTGAAGATACTCTTTTAAAAACTAATTCTATTATAGATGCTGAATTTTCTACACGGTGACAATTCTGTAATAATTTTAATTCAGTTGAATTGTAACTTGGCTTATAAAATTATATTAGCAAAATATAATAAAATGTTTTTCTATGTTTTTTAAACTTACATTTTAAAAATCAATTTATTGAACAGGTGAAGTTTCTGATCAAACACTACAGGAACACAGCTTTGATTCTTTGGAATTGAGTGAGCATTTATGTGAAAGTATTTTTGAAAATCCAGAACTTATATTTGAAAATGAAGAGAGGATTAAAAAAATTGGTCGTTGTTTATATATTACTGTGGAGAAACTTCTTGATATGCTTGCTGAATCAACCAAACAAGTAAAATACTTTTATTTAATTAAACAGTAATTAAATATTATATATTAATAGTATGGGAAGCCAGGTAGTGCTGAAGACCTATTCTTTTATACCCACAGAGGGAAGGAACTGGAGATCTTGAACTGATATGCTTTTGTTATGTATAGTTCAGATGTTATTGCATCTCAAAACAGTCTTCAATATAACACTTTAAATAAAGATAGTCCTCGTCTTTGTGGCCACAATTGAGCCTGAAATTACAGTGATAAATTATTCTGGTTATTAACAGGCACCAGCATGATTCTCCTGCTTCAAGACCACAATCCCTGCTCTCTCTATTGGGGTTGTTAAGCAGACTACAGGTGCCTCAGAATAGGAGTGAGTTTCTGGGAGACCCAGTATAGGCATAGGCCCACACTGCAGCATCTCTCCCAGCTCATATGCGGCATGTGCAAGGCCTCCCCAGGGCTCCCTCCCCCACTCCTTAGGCACCCTTGCACAGCTTCTCATCGCACTGGGACCCACAGGCCTTGAGCTTTTTTCCTATTCCATGACGCCTTGTTCTGCTTACCTCTTCTAAAGATCACCTTTCTTGAAACAGCATCCAGCCAATGTGACACAGGGCCTTTCTACAGAGCCACTTAGAGCCATCCCAGAAGTGGATGGCATTTGGGAAGTGGGCACCATTCTCAGGATCTCAAAAGGGTGTGACCCAGGGCCTCTGGGATATGTCAAAACAGAGGTGGCGTGGCAATAGATGAGTGGGGGCAGTTGCAGTGTCCTTATGGTTGGCCAGAATGGCAGGTGGATTGCCAAGTATCCAAATTGTCATAATGTGACCGTGGATACACTGCAGCATTCGTAAATTTGAATACAGATTGCATGTCCTATTGTTCAGCATTGTTGTAATTTTGAACAGTCGCTGAATGAATGGTCTTAAGTGAAGCAAATAACTACATGCTCAGCAATATGATTAAATAAAACAGTGAGAGAGCAATGTAGCTATATAAAACATAGCAAGTAAAAATACCCAACATTACTAATACTTTTATAGACATTCTAAAGAGTACAATTATTGCATGGCACATCAATTTAGAATTCTGAGATACATGAAACCCAACTATCATTGGTCAACATCTCAATCATTATTGAATAATGCTTTGCCATATGATTAAATATCACTTATGCTCCTTAAGAAATTGAAATAGTCCATTTCAATTGTATTAAAACTCCAGTCCACTAAATATATTAATAGCTTGATATTTAGTAGTTTAACATTTTCAAAACTACTGGCATTATAGATATAATGATAATTTAACAGATAAATTAAACATTTTGTATAATAAAAACATGTAAGTGTAAATGTTCCTTTCAAATAACATTCTATAATATAACATAGAATTTAATCTTGGTGATGGTTCATAAAACCCTAGAAATCCTTTTTCTGCTTCAAAAAGGAAGCAGGTGGATACTTATATTCTTGTCTTACAATACTCAAAAGTCCAAATATGACACCATGCCTAAAGCATTATTTTAATGGTGACATACACACCTGATTCTCAGTCTCCCAAGGATCACAACCTGCAGTTTGAAACCCCTGGTATATATAAATTTTCCTACCTAGAAATTGTTTTTGTGCAAGAAAAGTATGTTGTTTTTACCATGAGTATAGATGAAACGTCACTAAAATTTAATATCTTTCCTTTGAAGGTACCGTACTTAAATTTAAAATAGTTACAGAATGCTGATGTGTTTATGTTACTGACAGAGCTAGGATTTCTTATCCTTTGTTTCATTGGATTCTTGGGAGGGGCAGGAAGAAATCAACTTTCTAGATATATTTCCCACCAATAAGCACTAGGAATTGTGTTACTATTTAGTCATTTGCTACCAGATTTTGATAATGATGTCAGGTGACAGCTGTAAAAGGGATTTGGGGATTAGGTGCAATCTAAGACTTCATGTTGCCTCTCAGAGTGCGTACTTTCATTGTCTTTTAAATCTCTTTGTTTCGAAGCTGGAGGAAATGCACAATATCCATAGTAATATTAAAGAGGAATGCAAGAATAAGAATTGGGAAGCATGCCAAATGCTTAATGAACAGCATGGATTAATGGGCTTTTTGGATGAAGAGAGTAAAGCTCAGAATCAACTTGTGTTAGAGCTTCATAAAGCAAAAGGTAAGCAAGCTAAACTTCCCAGTAATGGATCATGGACCTGGTCACAATTACATGAAGAAAGAAAGCATATCTAACTATAGAGGAGGAAAATTGTTGGAAAGTAGAGCCATTGTACAAGTACTGGAATTTTGCTACTACAACAACATGTTTTTCCAGTTGGGGAACCCAGAGCAGGATGGAGCCCATTAAATGGCTTGTGTGATCTGCTGTCGCCAGGAGTGGGAGGTTGGGGGTGATTTTGTTATATTATACTATATTAATTTATTTGATTCTTTTTGTTAGTTTTTATTGTTTTAAATGTGGTCTTTTATTCTGTAAGCCGCCTTGAGTCACCATTGGTGAATAGGCGGCAATATAAATTAAATAAATAAATAAATATTACAGAGGGACGACAACTCTGTCATGCTATGCTGATTATTCTGTCATCTGGTACTTTAACTGTATGGTGCTTTAATGTTGATATAATTAGAATAAATGGTAAACAATTACATATTGTAAAATTAACATTTTAAATAGAGTCTCCTGGCATAGAGAATCCTACACATAGAGAATGTTAGCACTAGCTGTTATATTACTATTTTGTATACATTCTTTTAGTGTTATTCAACAACAATTCAAATGTTATTCTGTTTTGAGTTATAGGTCTCATTGAAGGTTATTTAACAGAAAGACATACTTTGGAAGAAGCTTTAAATCTTAAAGAAGAATCTGAGCGTTGTCTTGTTGCAGAATTGGAAAAGCTTAAAGCACAGATTCAGAAGTTAACCCAGCATAATGCAAGATGTGCAGAGGAACAAAAATTACTAATAAATCAAAATAGAGCTTTGGCTGCCAACGTGGGAGAAAGAGAAGTTGGTATGAAATGAAATATACATTACTATATTAAATACATGTAAATCTTGGCTGGAGAATAAGACTGCTGCCAGTGTTAGTGTAATTTTCATTGTATTTAAAAGTATACCATATTTTTCAGAGTATAAGATGCACCAGAGTATAAGATACAGCAAAATTCTGAAGAGGAACATTTTTTAAAAAAACTTTTTGCACTCTGAAAACCTCCCCAAACGACCTGTTTTTCGTGAAAACGGGCTCGTTTTTGTTGTTGTTGGTTTTTTTTTTCAAAAAAAGGGCATGAATAGCCCTTAGGAGGTTTGTAGAGTGCTCCTGGAAGGGGGAGCAAAAACATTGAAAAAGGGCACGGATAGCCTTTAGGAAGCTTATAGAGTGCTGCTAGGGGTTGGGGAGGGCAGAAATGAGCAAAAAACAGCCCGTTTTTGCCCAGCTCCCAGCAGCACTCTATAAGCTTCCTAAAAGCTATCTGTGCCTTTTTTGCTCGTTTTTGCCCCGGGAGCTCTCTGAAAGCCTTTTAAAAAGCTATGCAGAGCCATTTTGATGAAGGGGGCGGGTTTCAGGAGGCAAAAACTGCTGTATTCAGTGTATAAGACACACCTAGATTTTCAGCTCTTTTTTGAGGGAAAAAGGTGCATCTTATCCTCTGAAAAATACGGTACTTAAAACAAAAGTAGACAGTAGTATTTATGTTGCTTAAGTTGCAGTACAAGCATTTTTAACAGCATTTTCAAAGTAATATTTTTATTAATGACTTAAAAAAATGAGAGTTCATGTTTCTTAAAAGATTCTTTTGCATTGTGACCCATACTATATAGACATGATTATACATGGATCTGGGGAGATTGAGGACAACCTTTTCACAAAAACTGATTGAAATTTGGGAAAGCTGCTGAAGTTTTCTTCTTTTTTTTTTTTTTTTGTAAAAAAAATTTTTTTTATTTTCAAAACAAACATACAAATCCTCCTTCTTTACATACTGTAGAAAGTGTATCAGCTGGTTACAAAAGGCTTTTGTGCATCTCTTCCACCGTCATCAAATATAATTCATATTAATTCAAATATCTTAACTCAAATATTTATTATATTACCATCATCATACCTCCACTTTTGTTTGACTATAGTTATTTAAACGTCCTTCATCCTAAAATATACCAAGATTTAATACATAACCACATGCTGGCATTTCATTTACTTATTTATAAAATCCTCCATTAACATTAAATCCTCATATCCTATTTTAGCTAAACATCCATAATATTTAATACCAAAATTTTCTAATCCTCCAGTATATAATTTATTATCATTATCCTTTCTTTATTTAACTATATCTATATCATAACATTTCCCCTATTAGTTAAAACATGTTAACTGTGTCTAATTTTGTTCTTTTTTATTATTGTTATTAATAATCTTTATATATAGTCCAAAAATATTTCTAACCTTCCCTTCTCATATTCAATTATTACTTATCATAACATTATATACATTACTATCATTATCAATTTTTATTTAACTATACCTATTATCACTGAATTTAACTAAATTTAGCTAATTTTGAATTATACTCTTCCATCTATCAACCTGTATCTCTCCAATAGCAAAACAATCTTATATTTACTGCCATTTGTGGATCCAATTCTCCAAACATCTTTTTAAACAAGTCTGTACGGAGTCCTCTTTGCACCTCCTTGTTTGTAGTATCTCTCATATAATGTTGACGCCCTCCTTCTGTTTCCTTTGTCAGCTTGTCTTTAATTCTCAGCAGTGTTATCAAATCTATGATAGACTGGAATTTTTATTGCCAGCAAAAGACTTTTGCCTTGCTTTTCTCTGAGATTTTGCGATATCCCCGAGATCAGCAAGATGTAATCTTCCTGTTCACCGTCTCTTCGGGATGATTTAGGTCCGTTGGAACCCCTCACCAATAAAAGTGTCGAGTGCGATCTCTGAGCTTTGAGATCGCGCGTCGTCTTGTCACGGCATCAGCCCCTCCTCTCGGTGAAGTTTTCTTCTGATTAACCCACTTTTGCCCCTTGTGAGCTAACTAGCAATGATAATAGGAAACAGAGTTAGGTGGCTATGACCTCCACTTTAACTTCCCAAAATCCTCTTTGGAAAGCTTTATTACAGAATATTTTACAAAGAAAAAAGTAACTGATAGATTACTATTTCCTGTATTACATGCAGTCAATTCTGGACCTTGCCAAGACAAGTTACATGCCAATCTGAGTCATAATTCTAGTGTATTGTAAAAAAGATTAATTTATGGTGCATAACTAATTAAAATATATATGAATTTTGAAAAATATTGTGTTCTTGGTACTGCTGTTTTTCCTTTATGTATTAGAATTAATCAAAGAGATAGATCGTCTAGCAAAAACAAATTTGGAATTGCAATGTCAAGCAGACAAAGATTGTTCAAACTTGAATACACAGATGAAAATCTTGGAGATTGAACTTGAAGACCAGTTAAACAAAAATCAAAATCTAGCTGCAATGGCATCTGAAGTTATTGACCTAAGACAACAAATGGAAGCTCTTGAAAGACAGCTGAAAAATCAGAGAGATTTCATGGATGTAAGAAAAACATGTATAAAAATTTGGATATTTTTTTTTTGCTAGCATTCTGGAGTAAAGGTTTCTCTTAAAGTATAAAATTATGATAATCTATGAAAAAATAAATGTTAAAATTAGTAATTAAATGATCTTTATTTGATTTGAAATCTAAAATAGACTCATATCTGTAAAACTGACTTTCATTTTCTTAACAGAAGCAAGCTATTGAAAGGGAACATGAACGTGATGAGTTTCAAGAAGAAATTTGGAAACTAGAAATGGAATTAAAACTTACAACAAAATCTCAAGCTTCTGGAAAGTCCAGAACCGATCTGGTGAGTAAAATCATTGCATATCAAAACTATTTTTAGTGCTAACTTGTGCTTGACGCAAGAATTAAGAGAATATATCAAAATGAAGAAGAATGAATGTTAGAAATTGAATATGATCTGCTGTGATTATATGCAGGCGAAATAGGAAAACTATGCTCCATTACAATATGATATGGTGTTCCAATGAGTTCAGTATGAATGTTTTGTTTTACACTATTTTGTTGATGTACCATTGGCACCAAAAGATTTTTAAAAATTTAACAGAGAAAAAGTAAATTCAAGCTACAGGATGGTAGAATTGAAACCTTTCAAGCCACAATTTCAGTAGATTTTCCCAAATCAAAGGAAATGAATTTGAGGCACTAGGGAAGAAAGTGAAACTTTATAGGCTCACCCATTTCCTCCAATTTTCTTTGCTTCTAATCAGCAATGAATAAATGAAGTCTGATGACTGCTTACTGACAGACCCAGGAATAGAAATCAAAAGTAGTGTTCTAATGCCATAGTCTCCCAAGCTTTTTCTGGAATAATTTTATGAAATTTGGCAGTCTAGGGTATATAGGCTTTATCAAGATCAGAATCAGCTCTAAATTAACCAGTCAACTTGATTCACGTTCCTCATTATTATGGAGCATTTAAAGGTTTCTGCAATGAAATCCTTACAGGTAATCCTCACTCAATGACCCTAGTTGGGACCAGAATTTCCATCACTAAGCTATGCAATTCTCAAGCAAAACTTCATATGACTGCATCTTTTGGCAGTTTCAGTACAGAATGGGACAACTCGCTGCAGGATAAATCAACAAATACAAAAATTAAATTAATTTCAATGGAACTTTTGGTCAGTTGTTGGGTCGTTTTTCATCCTCCGGAGCTTTCAGGGAAGCCTCCGGAAGGCCCCTGAAGGCTCCGGAGGGCTTAAACCGGTCCTACGAGCAAACCGGTCAGTTCCTGAACTTCCGGTTTACCCATAGGGCATGGTTCTTTGCCCTCCGGAGGCTTCAGGGAAGTTCTTGAACCCCCCCGGAGGGCCTCCGGGGAGGGTTGGGGAAACTGTTTTTGCCCTCCCCGGGCTCCTACAAAGCCTCTGGAGCCTAGGAAGGGCAAAAAAAGCATGTAAAAATGGGGGGGAGTGCCTGTCATGCGCGCATGCATGCTGGGGAGTTCACGCATTGCATTATGGGTGCAGCACACCAACACACGACCCCCCTGCACTCCCCTTGCTTATGGCATATGAGCCAAAAAAGGTTCGCCTTTGCTGGCGTAGGAGATCAAAATAAATTAAATTTTTTTTAAAGATTATGATCCAGAGCTAACAGGTAGCTCATAAGTTGCTCCTGCTACCTTTTTTGATCTCCATGATCTCATACTCCATAATGAGGTCCTCGGGGAAGGTTGGAGGTAGCAGGAACAACTTGTGATATTCCCTTCAGCTTCTCCATTGACTTTGTTCTGGGAAACCAGCAGGGAATATCACAAATGGCAATCACATGATAGCAGCTTGCAATGTTGTAGTCATAACATCTAGCATTTCTGAATCATAATCTTTTTTAATTTTATTTTATTAAAAGTTTTCTCTTAATATAAAATAGAAATAGAAATAAAGACAATGGAGAAAGGGGATAGAGGATTATCTCCTCTATCTAGGAAGGAAGTGAGAAAATTTTTAAAAAGAAACAAAAAGCAGTAATTTCTGACTTTTCAGTGCAATGAGATATACTACATAATAGAACTGTAGAATCAACTTTTTAGATATATCAATAGTACCACTAGCCATTAAACATTAAAAAGCTAAAGATGCATAGTATAATTAATTATAATTAGGCATACTGTTGTGAAGTTCCCAGAAGACGACCTAATGAATTTACGAGCCTCGAGACAAAGTTCAAAAGAAATCCAATCATTTATTAGGATCAACATTCTTAATGTTGACAACTGTTTTATCTAAGCCTCTCCCCTATTCATTTTTGATACAAGGCAGGCCTACCTGAGACCTATATGTATCTTAGCATTTTTATGGCTGTATCATTAAAATTAGAATATGTTGAATATATAAATTGTCTACATTACAGGATGAAATATAGTGTAGTTAGACTTGACTACCACACGTGCAGTGGGACTTATCTTTTTTCTTCCTTGTAATCTCTTGGGATCTTTCAGAGCCTCCAGTTGCCTTGGAGCAAAACACTTAGAACAGAAGCATATGGGCCTTCAGGTTTTTAGTACTACCAAGGAGCAGCTTTTGATATGAAACATTAGATTAATCAAAGTAAAAATATTAGGAATATGGTGATTATTTTCTTACTGTTTGTGTTCCTTTTGTATTTGTCTTTATAGGTAGAATCTCTCCACAATGAAATAAAAGAGAGAGTGGATGATTATAACAGGCTTTTTACAGAAAAAGAGCAAATAGAGAAACTCCTTGCAGCTCGTAATGAAGAAATAGAAAAGTTGGAAGGACAAGTCATGGAGTTTCAATGTCTGAATAAAGAGGTGGCAAAGAATGTTGATAAACTCATGCAGGAACTGGAAAAAATGAAAAAAAGGGAAATTGAATTAAAAGAAGTAAGCTTAATTTTGTAATTTTAAATTTTTAGTAAGGGATTTGGAATTTATACAGGACAGCTAATAACTGAAATTGTGTGCTTTTTTCAAATATACAAACTTCTCAATGAAGATAGGAAAATGCAAACAGGTAGTAAAGAAAAATGGAGCTATTCAACTATTTTGGCTTAGTCTACTAAGAGGCATAGGCATGTATTTGGCAGCATTGTGAGGAGCAGGAAGAGGTCTAAAAGCTCAAGACTAATTGAAATATAATCAGGAAATATCTGTTTATTTTGAATAAAAGGTAAAGGGGACCCTTCAGATTTTACTCCACTAATCATTGCCAACTAAGGGAGAACTGCTCATCTCTGTTTTAAGGCCATTGAGCCAACATTGTCCAAAGACATTTTGATGGTCATGTGACCAGCGTGATGTCACAGTGTGCTGTTGCCTTCCCACCAAAGTAGGTCCTATGTATCTCGGATTTGCATGTTTTCAAAGTGCTTCGTTGGGAAGAGCTGGGGCGAGGACAGGAGCTCACCCTGACACATGGTGCTCTTGTCTCGAACCTGGGCTGTCAGCTTTCCAGCTGTCAAGCCTAGTGTCTTAATGCTGGGCCACCATGCCCTCTTACTTTGAATAGGTTTTTGTCTATTAATCTTATCTCAATTTCATTGGTAACTTTCTTGATAAGAGTGTAAGAATATATTCTCATCAAAGTTACCCAAGGTTTGACGGTCATCCCAGTTGCTCGGGTAAAGCAAGTAGGTACCTTCTGTATATTGGGTAGATGCTTGCAGTGGACAATCACTTTAGTAACAATGGCCAAAGCATAATTTCATTTTATATGGAAGAAAGTGATTACTGCAAAACCATACCTTTATTTTACCAAGAAAATCACTTGGTTAGACAATATAAAGTGATTGCCAGTATAATGCCAGTTCTCTCAGATCAGATGCACTCAGCATCATATTGAGAAAATGCTGAGGATCTAATAGTATCAATGAAGTGGTTAGATTAAAGCATTCAGGTTAGCCAGTTGCTAATATTTCTGTGAAGCTAAAGAAAACACTGGATAACGAAGATTTGCTTCCTGAACACTTTTGAGTATGTCTTACAGATTTTTGGCTGCTAATCACAAAAATAACCTATAATTTAACCTTTATGTTCTATAGAAATATTCTGTTTTTATACAGTGGCAATTTACACCTTCAGTACTTGTTGGCTGTGCTGCACACATGAAAGAAACATACAAAACATGGAACTGTTGTTGAAGCACATCCCGTTTACCAAATACAACTGGAATATCTAGGAGATCCAAAAGTAGTGGCTCTGCTGCTTGAAATGCAGCTCAGATATAACAAGTATTGTTGTTACATATGCAGATGGGACAACCGTCCAAGAGAGTCACCTTACATTAAAAAGAAAGGGCCACTCTGAAATAATTTGGTTCCAGGATAGAAAAATGTGGCACATGAACCCTTTGTTGACCCAACAAATATTTTTGCCTCCGCTTTACCTAAAATTCACTAATTAAAAAAATTGTTTCCAAGAATAACTGATGCCAAGATTAAGGAAGGCATTTGTTGGTTCACAGATCAGATACATTATTAGTGTCAAGCAATTCGAAGATCTGTTAGTCAGTTTAGAGAAAATTGCCTGGAATGCATTCAGGGATGTTGTTGAGAATTTTCTTGGCAACTACAGAGTACCAACATACATTCTCATCTGGTTGACAAATTTCTTATGACACATGTTCATGGAATTCAAAATGTCACTAAGATTCATTTTCTGTATTCACACTTAGACTCCTTTCCCCAAAATCTAGGTGCAGTCAGTGAAAAACATAGTGAAGCTTTTCATTAGGATATTGCCATAATGAAAAAGTGATATCAGGGCAACTGGAATCTATTAATCCCAGCTGGCTGGCTATTGTTAGAAATTGCAGTGAGGAGCATCGGGCACTTGAATACAAACCAAAATCAGCTACTAAACACTTCTGACTCTGTTGAACTCATGCAGCATGTCAGAAATATTAGTAATTAAATACATTATAATAACTGAAAATTAATTTCATTTTCTCAAGATTCCTATGTGTTATGTCGTTCTGAAATTGTGTTCAGTTTTAAGGAATCTATGATAACCATCAGAAGGTTTCCAGAAAGCAAATCTTTTGAAAAAAGTTGTCCAGTGAAATTAAAGCGGGAAAGAAGAATTATAGTGGGAATATGGAACATAAAGAATATGATCATGAAAAAACAGAATACAATAAAATATTATATTCATGAACTGTCCATTGACATCTTAACATCAACGAATAGAAAAGGCCTGGAATTAGACATTTTCAGTCAGAAGATCATACTGTTCATTAGCTAGGACATGAAAAACAAAAAAGTACAGCATTGCTTCAGGAAGGATTTAGCAGGAACAATGGATATAATGCAAACAATAACCAAATAATACAAATTAGACTTCTTGGACTTTATTAGGAAGATTATCCAAGTTTAAACTCAATGACTGATGTAAAAAAAAAAGAGGTTGATGAGTTTTATGGTCAAATTCAATCTGAAAGTGAACACAACATATAAGCAAAATGAATTGCATATGGTTGGAGTCTGGAATGCCAAAGATGGAGATATTGACAAAATGTAGTTGGACTCTACAGCCTAGGAAACAAAAATGAAACAAAATAATTACTTACCAACTTCTACTAATCACATTGCAAGATGACTAAGGCCTGAGGGACTGATTGCAGGGACCCATGATTCAGGAAAGAGTGCAACTAGCATGCAACACAAAATTCTACAAAGTTGCTCCTAGCGACCTAGCCACAACTGCCAACTGCTCTTCAAGTAAAAGTTGTGAGTCTAGGAAGAATCCCAAGTTGTGCATGGGGGTCTGTCTGGTGCAGTGCAACCCTATCCAGAACTAAAGAAGATCCATACAACTATAGCTACTCTGAGTTTTGTCCCCATCCAGACCCCACAGCCTCCAAGTACTGCAAGACGGTAGCAACAGTAACATGTGGGTCACCTGGATGAAGATATGAGTATTGTCAAGAAAATTAATGATGCCTTATCCCATGGTGACAGATGATGTCTCCCAGCAGCTACCTTATATATTAAAGAGAAGCGCAGAAAATACTAAGCCCTGCATATATCACAAAGGAGTGCTCATGAACTGGACCTCTCACTCTCTTTCAATACTGATTAGGAACAGCCTTAGAAAACAGCCAAACCAATGCAAAACTGCCACCTAGATCTTGCAGCCATACCAAAAGGCTGCTATGGTCAGTGGTATTGAAAACTGCAGAGAGGTTAAGGAGAGCAAGGATGGATACATGATTTCTATCACGCTTTTGCAAGATTATCAAATCACAAGTGTGATCAATACTGTTTCTCTCCCAGAACCAGGCCTGAAATATGAGTGGATTTTAAGAACATTAAATATGTTCGAAGGGTAGCAACGATAATCAAAGGAATAAGAAGCTAAGTCCACTGAAGAAAATGTTTATTATGAATTTGAGTTACAGGAAGTGAGATAGTTTCAAAAGAGAACTTCTGGAACGAAACCAATAACTCAGAACTGTGGGGGAAATTCTCTTTATTGAATGTACTCAACCACAAGATGTAAAGAGTGGTTTAAATAGAATTTCTTTATTGGGAAGGGGGGATTGGACAGGATTGCCTAAATACCATATTTTTCAGAGTATAAAATGCACCAGAGTATAAGACGCACCAAGGTTTTGAAGAGGCAAATTTTTAAAAAAGTAGGTAGGTAGGGAGAGGGATAGAGAGAGAAATACAGTAGGTAGGTAGGGAGAGAGAGAGAGAGAGAAGGTAGGGAGGGAGAGGGAGAGAAACACAGTAGGTAGGTAGGTAGGGAGAGAGAGTAGGTAGGTAGGTAAGGAGATGTTTGTTTATCCATGTGCTGCAGAAGGAAATCGCTGACAATCTGCAGCACCTAAGACTTTGTTTCTGCTGGCACAGCAATTGATCAATCTAATTCTCATCAATTACTTTAACTAAAGAGCTTTACGAAAGGGGGGGAAAAGTTTTTGCACTCTGCAAACCTCCCAAAAACAGCCCGTTTTTCTTTTTTCTTTTTCTTTTTTTTAAAAAGCATGAATAGCCTTGGTGGGGCTTGTAGAGTGCTCGGGGGGGGGAGGCAAAAACGAGCAAAAAATTGCCCATTTTTTTGTCAAAAAAGATACATGCGTAGCCTTATGGAGGCTTATAGAGTGCTGGGGGGGCAAAAACGGGTCATTTTTTGCTCATTTCTGCCATCCCCAGCCACCAGGAACTCTCTGAAAGCCTCCCTAAGGCTCTGTGTGGCCATTTTGGTGAAGGGGTGGGGCTTCAGGAAGCAAAAAATGCTGTATTCGATGTATAAGACCTAGATTTTCAGCCTCTTTGAGGAAAAAATATCTTATACTCCAAAAAATACGGTAGCTTCTTCAATTATAGGGTTTTGTGATCTTGAATTATCTTCAAATTAGACAATTAATACATATAAAATCCTTTCAAAAGATGATCACATGATTATGGACTAGAGCAGCACTTGCCTCTTGCTTTTGGTGTTTCTAGAAAGCTAAAACGTCACTAGGCTGTATAAAAAATATTTACTTACACAATTTTTTTTGATGTTTTACAGGATAAAGGAACATTGCAGCAGCAACATAACAAACATTTAATTCTGATTTCCACTTTGCAATCTAAACTAGACGAAGTTAGACATAGAGTACTTATTGATACTAATAAGGATCATATGCTAAAGGAACAACTAAAAATGCAAGAAGAACTTACTACAAAAAAAGGAGAGGTAAATCAAATATAACTCAAAACTCAGTGGGAACAAATTTCATGTTGATTCTTCTCATGTGAAAATATGATTAGCAGTGAAAATTCCTACTCCAAGAATATAATTTATACATGCATAATGTATTTTGTAAAAGTCCACAGATCCTTTTTCTTTTGTTTGCAGATATTTATACAGGTAGTCCTCATTTAAAGATTATTTTTTCAGCAACTGTTTGAAGTTACGACAGTGCTGAATGACATTGATGACTATTCTGCAGAATTGCAGCCATTGCAGTATCCCTGTGGTCACATGATTACCAATTGGGCACTTGGCAGCCAGCTGTTAATTATAATGGTCACAGCGTCCCACATTCACGTGATCACCATTTGTAACTTTCATTGTGTTAGCTCATGATAAACAGAGCCAGTCGGGACACTAGTGGAAGGTTGCAGATGGCAATCGTGTGTCACCACGTTTAATAGGCATGTTGGATTTGCTTAGCCACCACATTTGAAACTGTCCGAACTGTTGTTGAAAGTCAGTATAGTATGTAATGTCATGCTTTACTAACTGCATCACTTAGTGACCTTGCTCCCTTTCCCAATAACAGATAGTTCTTGACTTATGACCATAATGGAGCCAGGAATTTTTTTTGTATGTCATAACGGTCATAAATCAAGACATCCACATGGCCAACTTGATTTAACAACATTATTTGCAGCAGTTGAAAAGCAAACAGTGCTTCCTGGCAAAAAACATAATAAATTGTGTTCATATGATTGTGGGATGCTCTGCAAATTTGGGTTGCTTGCCGAGCACTCAAATACAATCACATGACTTTGGAGCGGGCAGCCATTGAAACTTTGAATCCAGATCGTAAGTTCTTTGGACGGGGGGGGGGGTTGGGGTTGTCATAATTTTGAATGCTTGCTAACTCATGGGTTGTAAGTTGAAGACTTGTATCATTGTTAACCAAGAACTAAATTTATAAGGAAAATTTGATTTGCCTTTTAAGTGACAGCTGCAGGGTTTATTTTATTTCCTGCAGGAAATATATTACATTTTTAAGGTGGGACTCCTAGAAACAAATAATTCCCATTTACTTTGAATTCTTTATTATGGTCTCTGTTCTGACCCCCCTCCGACCTGCAAATCACCCAGATACAGGCTTGGCTGTTTGCCACTCTTTAATCACGGATTTATCAACTCCTTTGGCTGACGGCCCAGACAAGACTCACATGCAAGAATAGTTGGCAGCAACCCAAAGTCCAACAGGCACAGATACAAGACAGACAGAGTATTCCAATACTGTTTCAAACGGTTGTGTCCTGCAAATGACCCCTCCCAACTTCTTCACTTATATACTTTCTTGGGAGGGGCCAAGCCACAACCACCTGGGCTTAATTATCGTCTCTGAGTCTGCCTCCGGAGCTGCTGCTTCCATTTCTCCGCCCGTCTTAATCTTGCATCAGGAACAAACTGCCTTGAATCCTACCCACTGCTCCATGCCTCAGGCGCCTCCTGGTGGCCAACCAGCCTCTCTGGTCCCTGCTCTCAATCTGAAACCTGCCCAGGGTCCTTCACATCTTCCCTGGCAGACTCATATGGTTCCTCACTATCCAAGTCCATCAGCAGCCCAACCGAATCCTGCTGGGCCACAACAGGTCTCTATAACCCATATACATTGAGTATCGTGTGCAGAGTATGTTCAGAATCATCTAAAGCTTACAGATTACTTGGAAATACCTGATTCAATATAGGGGCAGAGGGCAGAATTCTTCACCTCTAGCTATTTCTTACTATTCTTATAAAGTAGACTTCCTCTTCTGTACCTTTTCCCATTCATAAGCCTGCTGATCAGAGTGAAAATCTACAGAATTTAGATGCTTTCATCCTTTTTCCTGTGTAGTAGTTTTTGCACTTAAAAGAATCATCTCTGTCTTTTGAAACATCACAATTTAGTTTCTATCCATCATGGGCAGATGGAACATTTAATTCGATTTTCTCTAAAATACAAAGAATATTAGGTCTTATTTAGTTCTCAGAAGAATCTCCATGGTTAAATGGAGTATGCAATAAACATTTCCATACTTGAACAAAATGGCTTTTATTTAATTTCCACAACCCATAAGACAAATTAAGTCTCTTTTTAGCATTTTCCAAACTGTCTCTTACTTTTCTGATCTGAGGAAAGAAAGAAAAGCTGGGAGTTTCCTTGATGATTGCTTGTAAACAATAAAGCAAGCGCATTCATCACCAATTTTTGTAAGAGAGTTTATAGCTCAGGTTTGCAAACCTGGATGCATTTTTTTTCTTTTGATAGACGTTTACAGTTTAGGAGTCATTTTAATGAAATTTTATATATATATTTAGTGTCACATATATATGTGTGTGAATTTTTA
Source organism: Thamnophis sirtalis (assembly GCF_051295495.1). Classification (NCBI taxonomy): domain Eukaryota; kingdom Metazoa; phylum Chordata; class Lepidosauria; order Squamata; family Natricidae; genus Thamnophis; species Thamnophis sirtalis. Next base: position 114,649,055 of record NW_028261385.1, on the reverse strand, counting down.
CAAAGATATGTTGATAGAATGATTGAAGATAGTAATACTTTGTTTAATTCCATAATTTCATTTTACTTCAGGTTGCTGATTTATTAGAACAACTTGGAAAATTTAAAGATAATTTAATGAATAAAAATGAAGAAATCTTACAGCTGAAATCAAAGTTAGAAGTGGAAAAAAATGCTAACAACAACAAACTAATCCAATTGAAAGAAGAAAATGCACATCTGAAAGTATGCCTGCAATTTAAAGGAAAAATCATTTCTTTAGAGATTGTGTTCCTAGAAACAACATATAATACCTTAATTAAGGAAAAAAACACATAATGTGTTTGTGGGAGAATTTGCTGTAACAATGCTACAAAATATTAATTAAAACTAGACCTAGAGTTTAGATGTAGTTTAGGTGCACAGCCTTTTTTAAGCAAATAAGCATGGATACAATTAGAGAAATATTGCACTAGGAGAAGATGGTATACAAATCCTAAATTTAATTCCAGTGTGTCTGTTCAAAATTGGACTTCTTAGGAGAACAGACATGTTTATATTTCATTATATGGTTTTCAGAAAGGAATACAGGGCTGTTTTTTCCATTTACATTTATTGAAGTGCTAACATTGGTGTTTTGGTAGACTTCCCATTTAATTTTTAGGAAAAATTGAAGGAACACTATTCATTTTTTAAAAAAATAAGTCTTTGTTATAGACTGAAACTAGTGTAGTATTTTACAGACTGGCTCCCTTTGAGTTAGAAATTTATCACTCAGTGTTTTTTCGGAAATAGATATAAAAATACAAACAGAGCAATTTTGCTCTATGTTTCTTGGATTAGCAACAAAATGTCTCAGATTAACAAAAATTGGTCCAGTTGCCATGATTCAACCTTTAGACACCTTTGACCTGGATGATTAAGTCCTCATTGACATACAAATAGAGCAAGGAACCTAAAAACATAAATATAAAAAAAAAATTGAGGCACTGAAGGCTGTAAATTTTAACAGGATTATCTTTATACATTATATGCTATCTGATATTTATGTTGTATATAGCACACATCAGATATATTTTGCTTTTAAAGTGCAAGTCTCATATGTATCTTCAGCTTGGGAATATAAATTTTTCCCATTTAGAAGCTATGTTTCAATCCTATTTGCAGCTTGATGTCTCAGCTCAGATACTACTAAGGCTAAAAAAAAGAATCTTGAAAACACAATCTGTTTTCTAGAAAATATGAAGATGAAATAGCTTTGTAATTTTGAACAGAATTACATAACAGTGCAAACATATTTTGTTAAATATTACCCATCTCCAAGCCAAATGTTATTTTAATCAAGGCTATGTTATCTCATATATATCCTAATAGCAGAGGCTATTTGTTCCAAATATAACATAAAAGAGAAGTTACTGATTGAATGCATATAAACTAAAAAAAAGTATTATTAATATTCCCCACAATGTGGGACATATTTGGAGTTGTCATCATGCTGTTTTATTTTTGTCAACAGTAAAGGAATAGATTGTGATAGAGTGATCTGTCTAACATAGAACTTTTTCTGTTAGGAAAACATTGAAAAATTGGCCATACAATGTCAAAATCCAGGTGAAAATGAGCTGGTTATTCTGCAGTTCCTCAAATCCTTGCTTGAAGAAAAAAATCAAGAAACTGATCACCTGAATGAACAAATTGAGAGACTGGAACAAAAAATAGAGAGTAGCAAGGAAAATGAGGTAACAAATATCACTTTTTAAAATTTGCTTGATAATGAATCTATTGATAAATGTGTGTATGTGTGTGTTTGTGCTGATAAATAAATAAAGGAAGACTAGTATAGATCTATTTCAAGCTATTTAGCTCTCATCAGTTAGCCATACCCTTACTGGGATTTGAACCTGGGCTATATTACATATTAGGCAGACGTCTTAGCCATTAAGCCACAGGCTCTGATCCGTTATCAGCTGAGCCAGGGAGAAAGGTATATATTTAAAGTCACAACCCCTGGTATGCCCCAATTAAGGGAGGAAGCTAACTGCTTCCATCATCTGTCAATCGGCTCGTCACAAGAGTCCATCACGACAGAAACCCAATATTTTTACTGTGGCTTTGTTATATTTGTGTTTTATATTTGTGCTGATAAATAAATAAAGGGAGACTAGTATAGATCTATTTCAAGCTATTTAGCTCTCATCAGCTAGCCATACCCTTACTGGGATTCGAACCTGGGCTATATTACATATTAGGCAGATATCTTAATGTGGCTTAATGGTTAAGACGTCTGATAACGGTAATAAGTGTGGAAAATGGTCATAAGTTCACTTTTTTCAGTGCCATTGTAACTTTGAATAGGCACTAAATGAACTGATGTCAGTTGAGGACTACCTGTAATGGTTTGCTTGAGTCATTATTTCTTTTCAGCCCAAATTCATGTTTTTATTTGAGTTCCTAATAAGTTTCTACTTCACAATATTAAAGACATTAAACAGAGCTCTCCACATAGATCACATAAATATGTTTATAATATATGTTTAAAATAAACAGATACATCAGAACTAATGCCTAGTAATATTTCAGGTTCTCAAAAAGCAAATGCTTGAAACCGAAGTCATGAAATCAACTATAGAAGAACTTCATAGTGAGAAGGAGCATTTGTTAAGAAATAAAGCAGAAGAAATCGAAGAACTTCATAAAATAATTAAGAAGCTTCAGAAGGAGTCAGGAGCTCTTATACCCATCCATCATGGAACTAAAAATGGGCAAGGCAACCCAAATTATTTTTCTTTGGAAGAACCAGAAGAGAATCTTAATAAATTTAAGGAAGGGTCACAAAGTGTTTTAGAAAACGAAAATGGTGATGACAACTGTGTACGGCTTAGTACCAGTCAGAATGAACTTCAGAGACAACTAGAAATGTCTTTGATGGATAAAGAAACTTCGCAGCAGCTGCTTAATGAAAACGAATCTCAGTTTAAAATGGAATTTAAAATCCTAGAACAAAATCTTGAAACTCTTCAGGAATCTCCTAGGCAACATTATTCTGAGCTAACATCTTTACAGTTGTTATACAAAGAACTACAAGAACAACACATGCTTCTGAAGGTGTATGTAATGCAAAAGGAAGATGAAATGAAAGAGATAAATTCATGTAGTCAGGATCTTGAAGTTCACCAAAGAGAGAGAGAAATGAAACTGTTAGGGACAGAACTACAACTCCAAATAGAGCAGAATGTAGAGCAGGCAGCTAAAGTTCAGCATATGACCGAAAATATTGTGAAACTTGAAAATGAACTTAAAATTATGACACAAGCAGTGCACCATAATGAGACCACTTATCAAAGAAAGATAAATGAACTTCAAGTTACTATTGCAGAACTGAAGGCTGAAATTGAGAAAAAGGTGGAAGAACTGGAATTACTAAGATCTGAAAAAGATGTGTTTCACTCACAGCTGAAGATCCCCATAGAAAATGACCAAGACAATTACCAGAAAGAAGTTGCATGCCCTAAGATCCTTGATGTTGATGTCTTTTTACCCTCTGAAGAAAAAGAGAAAGGGGGAGAAGAAAGAGATTTAAGTAATATGCTTTCAGCATCTGTTGATTTTTTTATTCCAATGGTATGTATTAATCCCCAATTATTGGTAAATCTTTAATAGGAGACTCAGAGGTTAAGATAAACATGGTTAAAAGAAACTTAGATGTATAGGGAAATTATCAATCATTTTTCAGTAAGCAGAATGTGCCTATCACCAATAATACTAGCTTGCAAAGTCATCATACCAAAACTTATATTGCTATGATGGATCTTTACAGAATTACTCTCTAAATATATTATCAAAAGAACAGGTCAGTATATCTATTGGGAAAAATTCCACAACTTTAGGAAATTTCAAACAAGTTTACTTTGAAGTATCACTGAATACTAGATGACTAGGAAAACTAAACTTTTCTGAATTCATACTGAGAAATGTAGTTGTGCTTTATTTTCTTTTATAGAAACAAGATGTTTGCACAAAATTCCCTATTTTCTGTTTTATCTCAGCTAATGTTAGGAAGTATTCAATTTACAGCTATTTTCTAAAGATTTGTATTACTTTACAGGAAGAAGATAGTGTGTCTAATCTGCAGATCTCGAGCAGAAATCCAAATATTCACAGTAAACAACTGCAAGACATCCCTTTCATTCAGAGGAAGCAAACAGATTGTAGTAAAGTACAGCAAAATCTGAAACTTTGTTTTAAAAATACGTGGCAATCAAATCAGGATTCTCAAAATTCACAAATCTCTCAAACAATACCAAATTGCTTTCAGAATATAATCATGAATAAAACTTTGTGGGATTCTCCCGAGAATATGAGAAAAGAGAACGAAAATGTAGAGTTTCAAGCAAGTCTTTCCCTAACACCCTTCTCAGAAGTTGATGTTATGCATAGTATAGCCTTTGAAAGCCTATGCTCGGAGAACTCAATCATCCAGGAAGACACTCCTAGAGTTTTAGAATATCCAGTTTCTTATTCTAATAGCAATGAGGATACAGCAGCCAATCCCCACGTCTTGTCTTCTGTGTTCTCAGAACCCACCTCTTCTGTTAACAAGTGCAGTGGTCTACAAGAAAATGTATCAGTAAGTGACTAATTATTTCCATATTCACATTGTTTTGTTGCTGAGTCATGTATCTTCAACAGTTCCCATGGAGACTAAATGAGTTATGAATGGCAATTACTTTGTCATAGTCCTTTTTGTATCATTTCACCATGAACTCTTGTCAGGAAAGCAAAGGTAATTCTCAGATAATACTGCCGTGGCCTTTTAGTAATCAATTATATGTAAGTGACTTGAAAGTAAATATAATTACTTTAGGAAGTAATAAACACAATTGCAGCAATATAATAAGAGAGCTATCATAACAGTTGAATGTAGAATTATTCTACCCGTTCACTAATGGTTCCAAGAAAGCATTACTGATTATCTCGTGCATGCTTTGAAAGTGATTGGGAAGACGTGCTTCACTTTTCATAAATGCAGCATCTCTATGTATTAAAGCAGACTTTCTCTTTTTTAGGCTTCTCTACAAGCCTAAAAGAACGCCAGTCTGCTTAAAAAATAATAATGTGATCTTGAAGCAAATACATTTATTTCAGGTTCACATGAAAACCTAAAAAGGGGTTACTTTTATGATTAGAAGTGCTATAATCACACAAGATCCAAAATATTTCTGAATAATATTTGATTATGTTGAACCATGCAAGCTATAAAAGCACATTTGTATAGATTAAGCCAAAGGTTTATCTATTCCAGTACCTTGTTTTTACCTGGGAAATTTTCAAAGGATTTCTCATGGAAACCACATAATTGGTGCATTGGTTGTTGGATGCAAAAGGTGATCAAAATGAAAAATTAGTGATGGAACAATTTGAGAGCGGGAGTCTTAAATCTACTTATGTCCAGGGATTCAGAAGAATAGGCAAAGGCATCTGATGAGTCATACCTTAGCTGGTGAATTCTCAAGGCAAGGTGAAGTTATATATGGTAGATGGAATCCAATGAAAGATGCTTAGTCAAGATGACTAGCATGCATGGTTGAATGAAGCAGATAAAATCTAGATCAGTTGCTAATTTTTGGAGGGGTCTTGACAGTTCTGGATGCTTATGTTTTTCCTAATATCGTAGAAGATTGTTGCTTTAACAAGAGAATTAAAACCATGTGAAGCTTTATGTAAGCTATCAAGAACTGTGGTATAATATTCTGACCGATGCCAAAGAATCTGATTTTCCTGAAAAAAAGCTGAGTTTTTCAATTCAGAATTCTGTATGCCTGAAGTGATGTAGTGTCTGCCCAAAGGTCATCCTCTAAGTAAGAAGAAAAATATTCTTAATCTTCTCTTATTGGAAGTCTTTAAAAGGAAAAGATTGAATTTCTCTGCAAACTTTGGTAGCCAGCACATGGGGCAATTGTAAAAATAAAAAGTATATCTAATAACTCAAGAAAATTAAGAATAAACAAAATAACTTGAGAATATAGAAACTGGAATTAAAGGACCAGGCACACCCTTCCCGTCATACCACATGATGATTTGCACTCAGATGGCCATGTGTTTTGTCTTACAATATTTTGTGGAAGGCCCTTTAATTTATATGGCATGCTCCCCTTATACTGAGGCAAAATTATTAATATTTTGCAAGATGCATGTGTGTTTTGTGAAGCCTATTAATGTATTACTGATAGGAATTATGATGGGAGCAACAGTTCCTTGCACAATGAAGCTAGAGCTCTTATCTGAGCAGGGGTACTGAGGAGACCATTCACTTTTCTTATGTTCCAGGTCTTATTATTCAGTAGAATGTTTTCCCTGTCTAAATTGATTTTTTTCCTAATAGGTTTTTTTAATAGTAAAACTAGATTCTTGCAGTATTGAGTCTGCTGCTTCCAATGCTCTGGTAAATGTTGGGGATTTTTGCAAGGCTCAGGATGGGATTGAAGTATTGGTGTATCTAAAAAAGACCTCCCTTCCGCAGAACTTCTTATGAGAACAAGAGTTTCTGTAGAAACCTAAGTTTTCCTCAGATGAGTTCTCTATGAATTGGGGTACAAATATATCATTTTAGTCGCTGATATGAGGATCATCTACTTCAGGGTTCCTTTGGGTACAGTAAAATATGTAGAATATTGCTTCAGAATATTCAGCAGTAGGGACTTGTTTAATTCTTGAGTGCAAAGATTAGCAGTGTATTTGCACAGCTAACACTGAACAATGTTAAATACCAGTTTGGTCACATTAACACATAGCAAACTATAAGTGTTTAAATTAGTATTGTGTACTTTGAAAAAATGTTCAGAAATTTATGTTTCATATTTTTTCAGCCATATGGTTACATGCAACTTTGTGACTATTGTTATAGCAGCTTCACTGGTCTACTTCATGACTGATTTAGATCTGTATAATTTGGGAACAGGCTTTATGAAAGATAGGAAGATAATTTGGGGACAATGTGAAAAAGGACCTTCTGGGAATTTATTTTCAGAGATAGAAGTTCTGGTTAAAGGAGCCCAGATGAATTTCATCTTTCCTAATTTTTGCCCAGATATCCAAAGTCAAATATTGGGGGGGGGGGGGGGGGGGCTGCTTTTAAATGAACATATTGCTGAAGCAACTTGTAATTGCTGGATACTATTAGTTATATTTATAATTGTGTTGATTTAGTTTTGATGTTAATTTGTAATTTTTTGTTTGTAACATTAGTCCATTTAAGTCTATTTTTAGAACAAAAGGATGGAAATAGAACATAAACATGGGTTATTAATTAAATAAATAAAAGCAAGAGTGGTTGTAGATCAATCTTTAACATATCTAGGAATTCATTCCATTTTTCTGTATGATATCTAATAGATAAACAACACTGAAATCTCTCTGATACCACCTGAGTTACAAGATGGTCTGAAAGTGACAATGTCCAGACTTCATCATGCAAGCACTGAATATGGAAGCAGTGAGTTCATGGATACATATTTCCTAGAATTAGCTTGGGAACATTCTATGACAATATTTTGGGCTAAACAAAGATATGGAATAATTTAAAAGAACAGAAGCTGTAAATAAAGTAGCTAAGTTAGAAGGTTCCCCCCCCCTCCAATGATCTTCTACCTGGGAAAGATGCATTTCAGTACCCATAATCTTTAGTTAGCATGGGCAAGGACTTAGCTATATGGGAGATGAAATAAAGTGTACTAGAGAGCACCAGATCAGGAAGTCATTTGAATAGAAATTAAATACAAAAAGCTAACAGCAAACTACAAGCATTAGAAAATCATGCTACCATTTGGTGCACTTTAGCCCTCACAGAGAACAATAAACATTTTGCCTTTTGTTGCACTATATACTTTATTATTTTAATTAATATTATTTTAACAAGTTGCTTCAAAAATACAAAATGGAAAAAATAACATAAAAGTAATAAAAAACAACGAAGGAGGAAGGGGAAGGAATCCATTTATAGATATCCCATATCAATGAAATGTTAAATATTATTTAAATGTTTCTAAATAAAAGAATAACTGATAATATACTAAAATATGAAATCTTTGCCAAATGGAAACATATTGCATTATATTTTGATTAGTAGATAAAATTGCTTTTTCAAAAACAGATAAATTACTTATCTCTTGAATCCACTTCTTAATTTAGAAAATTTATGCAATTTTTCCAGTTTTTCAAAATAATTCTTTTAGTAACACTCCAGGCCTGGCATAATTATAATTCCTCATTATCAGATTCCTAATTTAAGGACCTAATTTAACACAATATTATTATCTTTAACATTAAAGAATTTCCTCATAAATCTACTGTTATAAGTGAAAGTGAACACAGAGCCAGCAAATAGCCGAACATTTTTCTGAAACTCCAAATCCATGCTATTCCTAGTGCAATAAACTCACCCCTTTATAAAAGAGGGTGAGTTAACACTGTATAAAAGTGATAAACATGGCTAGGTACACAATTTAAATGAAATTCAGATTGTTAGACTACTGATTCATTTGCACAATTTGCTCTATTTTAATAACGTATTTAATATTCTTTTTCAGATACTAGTTTAGATTTGATACTTCAGCTTAATCAGGCAGAGCCAAAAAATAAGGTATGCCAAAACAGCAATGTCATGGCTCCTCTGCAGTGTTTTGGAATGACTCCAGATGTCACTGCACCAACTTTACAAGAAACAGAAATGATGTCACAACAATTGAAGGTAATGTCTTATAAATAAATGGGTGAGCTACTATCTATATGAAATAGCAATATTTTAAATAAGGTATTTATTGATTTCAACAGAAGGCAGGATTTTAAGAAAAATTTTCCATTTACTCTCTCTTCTTTTAGTGTTTTTCTGAACATATAAACAGCAACTGTTACTGGAATTTAAATTTATGCTTCCTCCATCACAAAAGCCTTGACATGGAGATGAATAATAATAATAATTAAAGATCTCCTTCAATGGCACAGCCTGTAGGAATCTTAATTTATAAATTGCAACATAGCAGAAAGTAAAACTTTCAAATGGTAAATGCTTTGTTAAGTGTTGACCTTTTGTACTCATTAAGTAACATATTTAATTTCTTTTCAGACTGTGCTGAAGATGGTATATGATGAGAGTTACAAAATGCTTGTTCTATCAGAAAAATCACTACCTCTTGATGATGGTGATAAGATTCAACAAGGTCCATCAGTGGAGGGTTGGCAAAGAGAGAGACTAATATTGGTTGATATAATACAATCACTGAAGAACAATCTCAAACAATCTAATAAAGAGAACAAGGTACAAAGATATTATAAAATTTTTGTTTACAGTCACTGTAATTATTAATGTGTAAAATTAATATGTAATTATTACATACAAAATGATGTGAAAATTACAATTGCCAGTTCTTTAACTAGTGTTTGCTTTCATATGCATCAAGTTCTTCCGAAGAACCTAGGATGTCATCATGTATCAATATAGGTCTGCATAGAAAAGCAAATTCTAGAACTAAAGAAAAAAATGCTATAATTGCCTGAAAACTGGTCAGATTGACAGGATATAACAAACCACTAATGACCTCTTGGAAATTTAGCTCTCACTGGAGTAGTTAATCCCACTTGGGATTAAACGATTATGATCTGCATGGGCAAGTTGTCAGAAATAAATTCTTTCTCCAACCTTTTCATAAGTCATTATTTAAACCATACAAAAATCTTGATAAACCTGGATGTTTTCTGAACAAGTTGCTTTGGATTGAGAAAAACTGAACTGTTCCTCCAGTACACTTTGCCAACCATTGAGCATGGAGTTGCTGTAGCAGTGGCATGGCAGTGGTATGGCACAGGAAATACTATGCAATGGAAGGAAGAATGAATTCAGTTAAATACCAAGGATTAGGGTTATGGCCCACAAACAATGAAGGAAATAAAGTTGAAAAAGGATGGTTTTTCAGCAGGACAACAATCTGAAGCACACCTTAAAGTCAGCAATTATGAAGTACTAAAAAGAAAGAAAGATAAAGGTTGGTATGATGTTTATCGTCACCAGATTTGAATATTATTGGAAGGAATATTATTGTAAGGAAGTCTCAAACATGCAGCACAAAGGAGACTTTAAGAATATTTCTCAAGTAAGCGTTTTGCAAAGAAGAATGGGGAAACAATCTAAAAACACTTATAGAAAGCTGGCTATGGGAAATATTTGGAATAAGGATGTGATAAAAAGTACTGATTGAAATCAGTATCTTGCATCTGTCATGTTCACTATTTTCCTATTCTGAATCTATAAAACATAACTAGTAAATACATTAAAATTTGCAAAGAAATTTCAATATTAACTTTGTATAATGAATAGGTTGTACCAAGTTCCATTTTTTAAGGATGAATTGAAACATACAATTAGACTAAATGTCTAAACTTTTGCCCGCAACAGTAAAGTAAAATGATAATTTTCAACTGCCACATTCTATTCACTAATATTACAGAAGCAAATGGCTGTGTATTGCTATTTTTTTCCAGTGTTTTATTTCTAAAAAAAAATAGTCTGGAAATCACATCATATTAGGAACAGAACAATTATATATTACTTGTCTCAAATTACTATTTATACATACACTATTTATACATACATACACATTTATACACTGAAATATGCATGCATGTACAGATGCAAATCAAAAACAGTGCCAATATAAACAATTCACATTAAATGTTTTATTTTTTCCCTAAGGAATCAGAAAAAAACCTTACATATAAATTCAAATAGCCTAAAAATGTAAATGATATGTAATTCATAGTTTGAATTAGTTTTAAATTCTGTGCTATAAAAAATAGGCATGTGAATTTACATCTTTTAAAAATTGCCATATATTGTTTCAGTGTATGAAATGAACTTTCTTTTCAGGAGGAGCAGCAACCAAAGAGAGTCATGGAACATCTTTCATCCTCAGATAGGAACAGCTTGCTGTCTGATATGCAGGATCTTGAAGTTCAGTTGAGACTTACACAACTTCAAAGCCAAGAGAAGTTACAGGAACTCCAAGAAACACTTACAAATACAGAGAATCGTGGGAAAAAGCAAGAACAACAGCTTCAAAGACAGGGTAATGTAGTTTTCTTCTCATTGTTCATTTTAATAAATAAATATTAAACATAAAAATCAATTACAAGCACAATTGAGCCTAAACTTTCTGTAGCTAAGCAAGACAGTTGTTAAGTGGGTTTTGCACTGTTTTATGACAATTCTTGTTGTACATTGCAGTTGTTAAGTTAGTAACACAATTATTAAGTGAATCTGGTGTCTCCATTAACTTCACTTATCAGTAGGTTGCAAAATGTGATCACATGATCCAGGATATTGCAACAATCAAAATGAGTTAGGTTAGTGTCTGAATTTTGATCACGTGACTAAGGGAATGCTGCAATGGTTGTGTGAAAAAATGTCATAAGTTTCAGTGTCACTTTAACTTTAAATGGTCACTAAATGAAGTGTGGTGAGGACTATTGTATTATCCTCATTGGCCTTCCATCTAAATTGAAACTTTATTTTTAAAAATGGTAAAGGGACTATATTGGGAAAATATTTTTGGGGAAAATATACAAAGCTTAGAAATAGATTTATGTATTTACATTTTGCAATGTTTAAATTTATTCTCAGTTGAACTTCTGGAATACAAACTTCAGCAACAACAATCCATTGCAAATGACTTGCAGGCTTCCCTAAAACATGAACAAGAGAAAGCTTCTGAAATGCACGAATTGCTGAAACAGGAACATACTGCAATATTGAATTTGAAATCAGATCTTTGTGAGAGCAAACAAACAAATGAGAGATTAGAAAAATCTTTACAAAAAAACCAAAATGAAGTAATTAAATACAGGTAAAGATTTTCAAATGGATTCCGCCTTACATTTTTGTTAATTCATTGCTATATTATGAAATCTGTCTCTTTTCTTCCACAAGGATTTTTAAACAAGAAGTTTGCAGTCTCCTGGAGAGCGGGATCATAGGCAAAGTTTAGGCATGGGAGTTGTAGCCAGTTTGTCTGCAAAAGGGACTTCTGCCAAAGAACTCTGCAACCAGGGTCACTAGGATTCTCTTAAGTCTTATCTTTCTTTTTTATTCCTATATACAGGTAGTTCTCGAGTTATGAATGTAATGGAGCCTGCCAATTACATTTGTAACCCCTAGGATTCGTAAGAATGAATCATGTAACTTAAAGGTGATCACTCCATGCTTTCGCCCACATGGGTGAAAGTGCACAAGGTATCTCAGGGTATGGGAAGGCTCAGGGGAAGGCCATGGCGGGAGCTGGTACTTCTAACTACCCAAGGTCCCATTGGGATATCTCCTGCCCCACTGAGATATCTCATGCTTCCTCCCTCCACCCATCCTGCCTGACCGGGTCACTTACCTTAGTAGATCTTGATGATCAATGGAGCTGTCTCCTGTGCAGCCTCTTTGCTATGGTTTTGCCTTGAGTAAAGGCTTGCCGAGGCCTACAGGGAAGAAAGACTGTGTTCCTAGTTGATTTTGCAAAAAGCCTTTGCCAGTGAGAGTGGAGGCCAGGAGGGGTGCATGCATCCTGCCGAACCTCCATTTTCGCCAGCAAAGGCCTCCTGAAGCACTTTGCTTGCAAAAATGGAGGCCGGGAGGGGCATTTGCAAGCCCTAAGGAAGTGGGATAAATGAGGTTTCATGTCCTCTTCCCTTTCTGTAGTATAGTTTGGCAGCTATTTTGCAAGCAGAGATGGTGGTGAGCCAATGTCAGCCTGGCAACCTCAGTTGACTGAGAACCACTGTCTCTGGAACCTATGTATCTTCAGACATGTGCTCTGTGGTGTGGGGAAGCTGCCTTGTAAGAATAACAGAACAGAATAACAAAATAGAACAGAATAATAGAGTTGGAAGGGACCTTAGAGATCTTCTAGTCCAATTCCCTCCTCAAGTAGGAGACCCTGTTTCATTTCAGACAAATGACTGTCCAGTTTCTTCTTAAAAGCCTCCTGTGATGGAGCACCCACAATTTCTGAAGGCAAGCCATTATACTGGTTAATTGTTCTGACTGTCAGGGAATTTCTCCTTAGTTTTATTAGTTGTATTGTATTAGAAATGCAGCTATTTGAATCTTACCCATGGGTGACCAAACCACAGTAAACAATGGTTGATGTGGGGAGGGATGTAGTACATCAGTGGTGGGTTTCTACCGGTTTGGACAGGTTCAGATGAACTAGTAGTAGCTTGGTGGCCTGGGTCGCTGGAACCGGCAGTGACCCAGGCCTGCCACGCCCCCGAACCGGTTCTCCCAGCAGCACCATAGGTGCCGCCATCTTGTTTTTTGTTTCTGTGCATGCACAGAGCAATTTTAGTTGCATTGCACATACGCACATCAAGCATGCATACAGAGCGCGTCCCTGAGCGAACCAGCAGTAGTTTCTGCCAGAACCCACCCCTGTGGTACGTCCCCTGACTTGGCACCTTATCAGTACTCATATTCATTTGTTTATGTGGGATCAGTGTGACACTTTAGGGTCTGTTAACAGGCAAGCCAAGAAAGGATAAGAGAAAAACAGTAGAAAGGCACAATGAGAAAGGAGATTCACTCCTATCTTTACTCCTACCCTTTCAAGTGCTTTGCACAACCATGCAAAATATCACAATTCCATACAGGAACAGTCTGGAATCAACCACCATTCCCAATAGACTCAACTGGAAAACAAAGTGCCAAGTGGGAGAAGGAGCTTTTGGGTGGTGCTTTGATCCAGAGGTTTGTTTCCTCCCTTTTCAGGTGAAGGACACACCAATATGTACTTTTGGAAAGACCTCAGTAACCACCTTCTCTGCGAAGGAGCAGGAGAACTAGGAAATCTCCCTTGTGTATAGAAGAGGGTAGAGAAGGGGGAAAAAGAGAGGTATATCCTGGAGTGGAAAAGGAAGAAAAATGGGGAGAATGCCAGCCTACATATCAGCAAAATATAAATGCATCAGGAGAAGATGTACACTATTGTGTTTGAATGTTCATTCATACAGATATTAGTTTGATTGTGTGTGCAGCATGTTCTTATTTATCATATGTATAAGTTACTCCAAAGTAAATTGCATGTGGAAAGCCTTCCCAGTAACATACTATATTTCTGGCATAGGGTTGATGTATATTTGTTCTTCAAATTTGCATAAGAAAAAAGGAAAAAGTAGGATTTTTATGGGCCCTTCAGTAGGATTATCTCACTCATAAAAATCATTCGTTCTATTCATGGGAATTTGAACAGAAAGGAGTAGTCCACACCAATTCACAGATCATTTTAGAGTATATAGCATCAATCCCTACTGTATAGTATAAAGGCTCACTTCTGAGATTCTAATTTATAGATGCTCAAATTCTCTTTGGCTGTTTACAACTTTGCTAATAAAATGCCTGCTTCCTGCATAAAGAAGCATTTTTGTTAATTTTATTGTGGTAATTAACTTCATTATTGTTATGATTTCTTATTTTAGTTGTCCTTTTCACATAGCCCTAATTTTGTAATGATATATATCATTCCTAGTTTACGTTTTCACCTATGTGTACACAGATAGAGAAATCATTTTATATTCTGTATTTGTTGCCAGGATGAAAAGATTCACAAAAAGTATTTGATTTATTTTTACCACTGTAATTAAAATCTATAATGTGAAAAATATATTGATTTTATTTTTGTTCAGTCATTAAAGATCTAATTTGCTGAAAAACAATAGTTAAATTTTTATAAATAATATTTTAAAATGCTATGTTATAGTTCTGCATTGGAAAATAAAGAGAGAAGTATTACAGCAGCACTTGAGAATTTACAGAGAGAATATCTTAAAAACAAAGAATTACAGATTAAGTTGGATGAACAGCAAAAACAGCATAAAATAAAAGAGGATGAAAAATCAAAAGCTATAGAGGTAAAAGATCTCATGAAAATGATAACTGCTATTGTTACACTGTTTTTATATTCTTGTCTTCAAATCCTGCTCCAAGAAAATTAAGCATTCATTGTGTTCAGAACAAATCTAAATAAACATAAATTAATTTATGTAGTAATTTTAAATGCCGTGTTTGAAAAATAAAGGAATACTGTAGTTAGATTAAATGTTAGTCCTGTATCCAAATCAAAGAAATTGGTACATAATGTATGGAAGTGTTTTAGGTTCTCTAACTCAATAAGCATTCATTTAGGCCAGTCAGTTAACTACTTGTTTCTATAGCACAGTTTTGGACAAGCAAATAATACTAGGTAAAATGTCAAGTTGAAATTAATTTAACCATGAATATATCAAAGTTCAATCTACATTCATTTTTAGTTAGCTCAGTTCCATGTAGTGTTGTTAATACTTCTTAAATATAAAAGAGGATAAAATCATCCAATTGTTTTATTTATTTGCCTCCAAATATACTAAGATACAAACTTGCCAGGTCAGTTACTTAGGAAAAATAAAACTCAAATACTTAAAGGACTCCTTTCAATAGTTATCTTGCAAAGATCACCTAATATTCAATTTTACAGTAAAGAAAGATATGTGTCAATGAAAAGATAGCTATAACCAATTCAGTATAGCAATTTCATTTTTCCACAAACAATAGAGAATTTGCCCTAGTTTTTTTTATAATAAATATAAATGTATATAAAATTTATGTCAATACCTGACACCTCAATATGTAGAGATGGCATTTATTTTTGTATCTCCTATTTTATTGTATTTCTTGATACATGTAATAAATCTGGGGTAGATAGTCATGGGAACAATTCAGTCTATGACTAGAATTTGTCAAAAATGTCTGTCAGCAGTCCCAACCTGATCAATTAGGAAAGAAAGACTCCTAGTCCATGATTAGGCAAAAGTGTACTTTAGTAAAGCCAAAGTAGTTACAGAAAAGGTAAAGCTGGATCTGAGATTTTTGTGTACAAAAGATACAGTTAACTTTCCCTTGCTCCTGGCCAATCCCTGGTTATGTTATCAGTCATTATCCAATTAGGTGTCAACAAATTATTTGGGAAACAGTCCCTGTCTTCACGCATTTGCTTCTCTCAGGACACTACGGCTTGGTTTTGATTCCTCCTGGTTCCCTCCCTGCATCCCTACCCCCACTGCTCCCTTCCCCTGTTACTGATGTCAGGCTGCCAGCTTGCGATGCGTAGCTTAGCAGAATGGCAGCCATGACATGATCAAAGATGCTGAAAAATAAGACAGAAATCAAATGTGAAAATTCAAAATATTTTCAAGTTTGATAAGATACACCGCTCACCAGTTAAAATCTTCTCTGAGGACTTTAACAAATTCAATACCTCTGAATTGAAGGTTAGATCTACTGGATATTGCACAATGTTTATGTCCTGACAGATTCAGTCCAAATTCCCAATAGTTATAAAGAAAAGCTTAATAGCAGTAAATCCACCTCCAAAATATTTTAAAATTTAGATCATCAAATTACTTTCAGTTAACCAGCAAAAGCACACTTTAGATTTGTATAGCTATAAATGGCTAGTTTGGCAAGCTTCAATCAACTAAAGCACTTCAAATAGGTTCACTCTTTCAACATCAATTGAAATGATAAAAATATATTTACTATTCATGTTTCATTAATTTACTTAATTTTTTAAGATATTTTTTGGGGTAAGTGCTTGTTAGGACAGACCCATTCTCTGATTGTATGCTGCTGTTTTATAAATCAATTTATCTTCGGGAGGGTGTAGCACATAGCTGAAAACATAGGTACAAAGGGTAGACTTTCTTTCACTGGCGAAATTGTTTCTTTGCATTTCTTAAAGACTATATTTCTGTCTGTTTTTCTTTGAGCTGTTTGGACTCAAATCTTAATTTCCATGAAATTGCACTGACAACAGTATTAGACTTCATACATATTCAAGTTTGAATTTTAGTTTAATTAACGTAAATATATCTTTGTGTTGTACAGGAGTTGCAAGCTGCCTTGGAGTTACAGTGTATTCAGAACAATCAATTAACTGTGGCTTTAGAGCATGAACAGTCAGCAAACAGTAATCTCCATAAAGAACTCCAAATTGAACATTCTCGGTGCGAGGCTTTATTATCCAAGGATCAGAATAAACTGTTGGAACTGCAGAAAAATTTAGATATTGAGAAAAAACAAAATGCAGACATGTTAACTGCCTTGAACCATGAACGTGTTTTGACAGAACAACTGACTATGAGATTAAATGAATGTGGATCTTGTAAACATAAAGATTCAATGCAGGAATTGCAAGAACAATTGCATTTAGAAAAGTCCAATTCTATGAAACTTTTGGCTATAATTGAGAAATCACAGCAGCAGATATTTGATTCAAAAAAACACATGGAAGAAATGCATCTGCATTGTAAAGACTTTCAACAAGAACAAGCTCTCCAAAACACTATTCAAGTTACAGGATCAATGATGCAAAATAAAAAACAAGATGTTGTTCATACTTTGGAGGTACAAAGAGAGAAAGAAGTAGAAACAAAACTGGGGTGGAAACAATTGCAGTCTGCTGTCAAATCAATGAGAGATCAAGAGAGCAGGACAGTACAAGGAGAAAGAAAAATGGCACAGGAGCAACAAACTGAATGTCACTGTCTAAGGGCACTTCTAGAAGCTCAAGAAAATCAAGTAAGAATATCCTATTTGGGGGGGGGGGTCTTGCCTTAGTAGTATAATACATTTTGCATATAAAAGAATCTACATGGAGCTGTAATTTTGTGGTCCAGCCTATAGATCATCTGTGCAAGGACTGCCGAAAGGTTTGGACAGATTGCTGTGTTTGAAGCCTTTGAGTAAAGAACATTGATTGATTAATTGATTTGTTTTGAGTTGAATTGAGTCCTACTTTTATTATTTTTATAAACAACTCAAAGCAGAAAACACACCTAATACATATTGCTCTTATTTTCCCCACAACAATCCTGTGGGGTGAGTTGGATGAAGAGAATGACTGTCCCAAGGTCATCCGGCTGGCTGACTCTCTTATATAATCAATACAATAAATGTATTTTATACATATGCACATACATAAAATTAAAAATGGTGAGTCCAAAATAGAACCCTCTCCCTTTGTTCCTTCCACTTTCTGCGAAAGAGTTTATCAGCAAGAGATGACTATAATTGTTAGATTTCCTGTAGATATCACATTAATTAAAATATCCCATTGTCAAGTTTTCAGTGTGGCACAGAAGAATTTCTTCTATTTTTTTATTATTATTAAAGTTTTTATTTTTAATTTTCAAAACAAACAACACATAAAATCTTCCTTTTTTACATACTGTAGAAAGTGTATCAGTTGGTTACAAAAGACTTTCGTGTATCTCTTCCACAGTCATCAAGCATAATTCATATTAACTCAAGTATTTTAGCTCAGATATTTATATGTTACCGTCATCATACCTCCATTTTCATTTGACTATAGTTGTTTAAACGTCCTTCATTATAAAATATACCAAGATTTAATACATAACCACATACTGGCATTTCATTTACTATTTCTAAAATCCTCCAATGACCCTAAATCCTTATATCCTATTCTAGCTAAACATCCATAATATTTAATAACAAAGTTTTCTATCCTTCTTTCCAAATCATTGTTGACAATTTACATCTCATTTCCTTATATTGTACGTACGTACGTACGTACGTACGTACATACATACATATATATATATATATGTGTTATTATCTTTATCCCTCCTTTATTTGACTATATCCTGCATCATATAATTTTCCCCCTAGTAATCAAGACTTAATTGAATCTAACTTAATTCTTTTTTTATTATTATTATCATTAACCTTTATATATAATCCAAAAGATTTTCTAATCTTCCTTTCATGGGTGCCATTCAATATTCATATTCAGTTATTACTTATCATAACACTACACATTGTATACATTATTATCATTATCAATTATTTATTTAACTATATCTATTATCACTAAGTTTAGCTAGTTTTAAATTATACTCTTCCATCTATCAATCAGTATCTTTCCAATAACAAAACCATGTCACATCTTCTGCCATTTGTGGCATCAGTCCTCTAATCATCTCTTTAATCAGCTTTGTATGAACTCCTCTTAGCAATTCTTTGCTTATAAGATCTCTCATGTAATTTTGAGGCCCTTCTTCTGTTTCCTTAATCTGCTTATCTTTGATTGTCGGTAGTGTTATCAAAACTATTGCTAATAAGGTTTCTCTCTTTAAGTCCATAAATTCTTTTATTTTTTCCTCTTCTGTATCTTCCCATCTGGGGTAAGTTTCCCCTCCATTTAATTCCTCTTTCAGTATTCCACTCTTTCCATTTTCAGAAACAAACCAATCACCATAAGTATCAGCATTTTTAATTTCTTTATATTCATTTTCCTCTTCAATTTTTTGGATTTTAACTGCTACTTTTTCCATTTGATGAACATCTTCAACTTCTCCATCATATTTTACTGTTAGATGCACTAAGTAATCAACTTCTTCTCTATCCTCTCATTTGTATTTGATAATTTCTGTATTTCTGAGAATATCTTTTGCAGATTTAAAACTTCTTTCTGGTGTTGAAATTGCGCGATGATTTCCAGCTGACAAACACTGCTACTGTAGCTTAGAAGGTTTTAGCAGAATTAAGCATCACAATAACATTTCACCTTTCTCTGATTAAGAATCTATTTCAAAGGAACAGTCTCTGTGTTTTTCTTCTTCTTATCACTCTATATAAACAAACTGTGAGTCCTTGAAGTGCCAAGCCAGGATAATCAGTGAAAGAAGTATTTCATTTCCAATACACAAACATCTAGCTTCCGAGTAGCAGTGTTACAATGTTAGAATGTTACCACTTATTTGTTTCTTTTTGTATCTTTTTGTATTTCAAATTTTAAAAAAAGGTCCGATTCTTAAATGAGTTAGAAAAACACCCACAGTAATGAAAGAGGAAAGTTTTAGTCCATAGATTACGGAGAATACTGAAAGAAAGAAAAATAGAAGAAGGACACTTAATCCGTTCATTTTAAAACGTTTGCATAAATTCCATCTGTAAAGATAGCATTTAAAAAATAAGATAACCCACTGTTCAAAACCAGTCCAAATTTAATTCCGCCGCTTATTTCTTCTGTTCAATTTAAATTAATTTTAAGGTTTTTTTATAGGCAGTAATTTTTAAAACAGTAAAAATTCCTCACCAGCTTAAAACACTTTCTCGTTCCGTATCCTTCTGTTTTGGAACCACCCCGACCTCATCAGCCATTTGGCTGGATTTTTTGTCACCAGCTTGAAGAACTTCAATCAGGGACTTTGCGATGTCCCTGTGATCAGCAAGATGTATTCTTCCTGTTCACCGTCTCTATGGGACAGTTTAGGTCCGTTTGGACCACTCAGAGACAAAAGTGTCGGCTGCAATCTCAGAGCATTGAGATCGCACATCGTGTCGTTGCGACTTCGGCTCTTCCCATCTGGATTTCTTCCATTTATTATTCCTGTCTAAAGTAATCGAGTAAACTCACTATAATATCATGTTTAAAATAATGACTCCTATTGTTCTCCTGTGTGCTGCTCCGGGAATCCAATCATGGGTTAACTTAGCCCTCTAGTCTTGAGACTGAGTTATGCAAATTTCAAAGCCACGCCTCCTCTGACTGGATTTCCGTTTCCCTCCAGTTCTCTTTACTCAGTTCCAAGCCTACGAGACCTATTTTCAATTCTCTCTTGACCGATCCTTTCATAGATACCGTTGACTCGCAGGAGGTAGGGCCCATAGGAGGACGTCTCTTGGCCTTCGCCCACCAATGGGCGGAGCTCACATCGGACGCCTGGGCCCTTCAAGTGGTGAGCTTGGGTCTCACTCTAGAATTTCTATCCATCCCCCCGAGAAGGTTCATCAGGTGCCCTGTGCCCAGGTGCCCGTCGAAGCGGCGCCTTATGGACGCCGAGATATTCCATCTTCTCACCATACTTCCCATCTTTTTTAATGAGTTCTTTGTGTAAAAGATCCATGATCAAGTAACTCAAAGATAGCAGCACAATCTATATAGCTAATTTTTGACTTCTAGAGTCCTGTTCCTCTTACAACACGTGAAAGGGTTTTATGGTAAGTGGAAAGATTACCAAAAAATATTTATATTCCCATTTTTTTTTGCCCAATACCTTGTAACCTTTGAAATCTTTTTTGAATTATCATTCAGAGTGATAGATACCACATTTTGCAGCCTCAGCAACCTATTCATCATATTCTGGTTGTCCCTGTGATATAATACCAGCTTGGCACACTCAGTCCTTAATTCTCTTAGCACAACTACCACAAAGTGCCTCTTGTACCCCAAAAGGTTCTGTGGTTTCTCTGTATAAGACTGCAGAAGGATTAATGCAATTTTAAAAAATCTGAGGATACTCGGATGTTGAGGTATATTTCAAATAATATTTTTGTCAATTAAAAATTAATAACACTGATAAGTTCCCTCTGTTTATGAATATTATGCATATGCATTATTTGATATAATACAAATTACTGTATTTTTTATTCCAATAGACTGAGTCCACATTACAATATTTGCATAACTCTGTGAGATTCAAGGAATTGCAACAAATGCTAGAAGATCTGAAGAATCAAGAAAAACTACTAAAAAGATATAACCAATTTCCATCAAAAAATAATTACACTAACTTAACTTTTACAACTGATACTGTAAGATTGCATGTTGAACAACAGATATTGGAAAACATCAGAGAACAGCTGGTTCTTGTTGCTGCATATCTTTCTGAGTTCATATATAAAACTATAGACAAGTGAGTATTTTAAGAATTATCTTTGTTTTAGAAACGTCTTATAGAAATTGGAGAAATAAGGGGGAACTCATCCATTCTAACAATTGGACATGCTGTGTATATCTTTCAAGAAATATCTGTTTCCCCGGGAAAAATGTTAATGGCAATATATGATATTACATTTAGATTAGCGATACTTAATCAGAAAGCTTTAATTTAATGATACATATAACTCTGCTTTCTGTACTGAATTTTAACTGCTTTCCAGATTTTAGGCTGTAGAAAGATTCTGAGTAGCAGAAATTGTCTCCTGGCCAAAATTATTTTTGAGGTTGGCTGGTGAATATTAATTTCATATGACAGCAAAGTACTATGTAAGATTAGTTACCGTATTTTATAAGATGCACCTTTTTCCCTCAAAAAATAGGCTGAAAATCTGGGTGCATCTTGTACACTGAATACAGCATTTTTTGCCTCTGAAACCCTGCCGCTTCACCAAAATGGCCATGCATAGCCTTTAGGAGGCTTATAGAGTGCTCCTGGGGGCTGGGGATGGCCAAAATGAGCAAAAAAATGGGCCATTACTCCCCCAGCAACACTCTATAAGCCTCTTAAAGGCTATGCATGCCTTTTTTGACCAAAAAGTGGGCTCATTTTCATAAAAAGGGGCTGTTTTTTGCTCGTTTTTGGGCTCCCCCCCCCCAGGAGCACTCTACAAGCCTCCTAAAGGCTATTTGTGCCCTTTTTAAAAAGGGGGGGGGCTGTTTTTGCGAAAAATGGGCCGTTTTTGGGAGGTCTGCAGAGTGTAAAAACCTTGTTTTTTTAATTTGCCTCTTCAAAATCTTGGTGCGTCTTATACTCCAAAAAATATAGCAATTATTTTTACACAAACTTATTGTCTTTAGCTAAGTTGCTCAAGACTATATACCAAGTTTAAATTTTTCTGTCTTGTCCTTAATAGAACAGTAAATTGGTCTGCATCAAATGACAAGATAGTTGCAGCCTTACTTCATATACTTGAAATCAAAGAATTACTGGCTTCTTCCAAACCTGTGGTAAGAGAGTACATTTTCTTTTCATAAATATTTAGACTTTAGTTACAGATTTTAATTTACACAAAACAGCTAATATCTCATGTCTTCCAATAGGATAGAAATATTTTATTTTAATTATTTATATCCTGCTTTTATTATTTTTACAAAACTCAAGGCAGCAAACATATCCAACACACTTTCCTCTTCCTATTTTCTCCACAATGATAAAGCTATGAAATATCACATCAGTTTTGAATTAGTATACCAGGTACAGGCAAATCAAAACACAATTTGACATTCTCTGCTCAGATTTCAGTGTATCGCAGGCTAGATCCATCTTAAAAATGGCAAGAAAACTCTCACAGTAGCAATCTACTGTATTTTTCAAAGCTTTGTGGTTTGAGAAACCTCTGCTTCAGTATCTTGGCATAAAACTATGATCTTGTCCTTTAAAACAGTAGATTGTCTAAAATAAATTAACTATTCTTATATAACATTTTATATTATTTTATGTGTCTGTGTATAAAATAATATAATATTTTAATATATTTATATTATTATAAACAAATCATAATAAACATCTCTCCCCCCCCCAAAAAAAATATTTCCCTGGGAAATTATGTTTGTGTGTGTGTATAAAAATTATTGACTTACGGTGGCAATTGGCCTACAAATTTCTGTCGCTAAACAATGCAGTTCTAAAGCGCAACTACATTACTTATCCCTGCAGTCCTTGTTGCCTGTTAACTGAATCCTACAGTTAGACAGGACAACCTCCTCCCAACTTCCCATAACCTAGTTTCTGGGAAGCCCACAAAAGTTGCAAGTCCCAGGAAGTTGCAAGTCCCAGGTGGCTTGCAAGTAGATTGGCAGGTAGCTATGCAATGGCTGCCAGGTGAGAGAGTTCACAATGGGTGTGAGGGAAATATCACAAAGGATGGGGAGGGTGCACAAGTGTATAAGGAAAGCTTAGGGATGGTGTGATGGAGGCAGAGAGAGAATCAGGTTGGGGTGCAAGGATGCAAAGAAGCAATGCTTGGGAAGGGTGCGCAAGGATGTGTGTGTGGCTGGCACCGGTCTAGAGCTGGAGGAGGGTGCACAGGTGCAAGACACTTAGGCCAGTAACTTGAACATTCCTTACTGCCTTCCCCATTGACTTTCTGGAGAAGCCAAAAAAGAAGGTCACAAGGGGTGATCAAGTGGTAATGAGGCATTGCAACTGTTCATAAGTGTGAGACAGTTACCAAGCGCCTAGATCAGGGGTTTCAAACTCAAGGCCCATGGGCCGGATCAGGCCTGCAGGGTGCTTAGATCTGGCCCGCGGGCCTGCCCTGGAAACAGCAAAGGACCAGCCCTTGGTGGCTCTGTTTTTGCTGGCAGAGAGCCACAGGAGGTCATCCAGGCCAAAAATGGTGAATGCAGCTCCCCCCGGCTCCATATTTGCTGGCAGAGAGCTAGCAAAACTAAAAGCAAAAGAAAAGGAGAAATGTTTCCCCTTTTGCATTTGAGCATCCAAGAAGGGACAGGAAAGGAGAAAGAGAAAGAAGAAAGACAAAGAAAAAGAAGGGAAGATGGGAAGAGAGCAAGGAAGGAAAAAGAAGGAAAGAGGGGAAGGAAGAAGAAAGGAGAATGTAGAGGGAAGGAAAAAGAAGAGAGGGAGGCCTTCTTCTGCTGGAGGCAATGGATTCCCCCAGCCCCGCCTGGGCCATCACAGGTGCCTCTGACACAAGTTATGTCAAGCTGGCCATGGCCACCCCCACCCTGAGGTCAAACACAACCCTGATGCGGCCCTTAATTAAATCAAGTTTGACACACCTGGCCTAGATCATAACCACATGATCGCAGAGATGCTGGGACAGCCAAAACTTAGGCCTAGTTGTAACCACCAATTGTTCAGCACTATCATAACATCAGCAGTCACTGAACAAATGGCTGTAAGTCGGGGGCTACCTATTTGTTTTTCCCTTTATATATTCTTTGAATGTAGTTTGTAATCCAATTTTGTTCTTCACAATAATCTAACATTTAAAATGTTAAATAATCTAACATTTAAAATCATTTAGATTCTGATGGAAAATATGCACGTGTTCTGTAGATCAGATATGGCCTTCCCGTGGTTTATTGCATAACTGAAATTCAACAGTAATGTCCAATAAGTGTAGGAACAACTTCTGGGAGGCTGTGCTCCCATTCTCATATTGATCCCCACTTCTTCCACTTCTGCCTCCCACAGTACTGATTGAAAAATGAGTCAGTGTTGCTCCATCTAAATTTGAAATGTGCTGGTGAGATTCTATACCAGTGATGGCGAACCTTTTCAGCACTGAGTGCCCAAGCTGGAATGTGTGCACATATATGTGCATGTGCCAGACCACTGAAAACCCAAAGACCAGCTGGCTGGCATGCGAATGCCTGGTCATTTTGGAGGCTGTTTTCAGGCTGTTTGGGGGCTGTTTTCAGGCCGTTTATGACCCGAAAAACGGCCTGGTTTTTTGGCTCTTTCAGGGCATTTTCAGGATGTTCTTCAGGGTTGCTTTTGGTCCAGAAAACGGCCTGAAAAACTTGCATGCCAGAAACCAGAAGAGCAGCTGGTGAAGACGTGTGCCCACAGAGAGGGCTTTGCGTGCTACCTCTGGCAAGTGTGCCACAGGTTCGCCATCACGGTTCTATATCGTACAAGGCATATACAAAAACAGGAGAACATGAGGTAGACCTAGCAGAGACATGGAGACACAACATCAAAGATACATTGCCACAACATCAATCAACAACAAGAAGCTATTGAATTTCAGCAAAGCAATTATTTAGGTTTTTCCACAATTTTTGGGAAGATTAAAAATAGTGAGCATTTTGTTTCTTTGGAGAAGTCCCACCATTCAGTTAATTAAGAACCATCAAGGCAGTGTGACCTGTGTCGACTATATGGTCACACGTTTGGTCTCTATCTTGTCTTTAGTAACTTGTAACTTTTCCAAAGACATTCCCGTAACCTTTTTGATCCTCTCCACCAGTAAATCACTTCTAAAAACTTGCCAAGAAAACTGCAGGATCTAGTCCAGACTGTTGCCAGAAGTCACTCCTGACTTAAAGGTGCAAATAGATATCCTCAGAAAGTTATCCAGTCTTCTTTTAATGTAGTAGCAGGTTGATTTGTCACAGTGGATTTAATTTTTTTAACATATATTTATATTGTTGAATTAAAGCAGTTTCATTGTAATGAAGTTTGTATCACATTATTAAAATGTTACATCTAGGTTATCCCTACAAGTATAATTCACTCTATGCAAGAATCAGAAGGATTTAATCATCAGGATAAGTGTGTTTTACAGAATGGTTTGAAAGCAACAAACTATGCAGCAACCAAAACAAATGTGCCAGAAAATAAGCAAACTCTGATGTCTACCCCAAAGGTAAACAACACTGCAACTATATTTAAGTTAAGTTTACTTTATTGCCATTGCACCTCATACAATGAAACTAAATGCCATCTTCAGTTTTTCTATTATTTTTGTTCATTGTCTGTCTGGGAATGGGTAAGGAAAGCAGGCTGGGATCTAGTTGCTTGGCAAGAGAAAGGGGAGTTTTATTTTAATAGCTGAAATCTCAAGATAAATAGTGTCTGATTCATGTAGTTTTTAGAATTAGGAACATACAAAATAGCCAAAGTAAATTTTCTTTATGACATGAATATTTTGAGTGTTCTGGCTAAAGGAAAAAAAATAAGAATTGGGATCAGCTGCTGCTCCATTTTTCCCCACGCTAGATTCCTAGATTGGATATCATCTACCAAGTATATTGGATTGTTGTCCACCATCCAAAATACAATTAATTTGGCAGAAGGGAAGATTTTTAAAATATTTTTGAAAAATGATCCCCAAAACAATTGAAACAGACCCGCTTTGTTTTAATCCTTTTAAATTCTTCAGATGTGATGGTTAACTCTTTCAACTCCCAGTTACTGAAAAAAAATCCATAATAAATCTAAACTTCATTCTGTATAAGAATGATACAAAAGCTTAATTCTTAGCATTTAATCAGAATTTGCATAACTATGAACATTAACAAAGCATGGATATACAGTAAGTTTACTTCCTTAAACAAAAGAACATTCAGCTAATTGATATTGTTAGATCCAGCCCTTATTTTGTATGTCTAATGCAACTTCTTCGATGCAAATAATTTTTCACTCATTAAGCTATAGGTAGTTCTTGGTTAACGATCATTTGTTCAACAACTGCTTGAAGTTATGACAGTGCTGAATGAAACTAGTTCTTTAAGTTCTGGCATCCCAGCACTTCTGTGATCATGTGATCGTGATCTGGTGCTTGGTAATTGACTTGCATTTACCACAGTTGCAATATCCTATATCACATCATCATCACTTGAAACCTTTACTTTTGGCTTCCCCTAACCTGGACGGCCTTCCGGGATACGTGGTTGGCCCCGTTCCAGTTGTGCCCTGGGTAGTGGCTCTGGCCTCGGCATCGGGGTTGGGGTCATGCACGCAGATGCCATGTGCCCCAGCCCCCTGCATCTGTAGCATTTCAGCGGACTTTGAGGGGGGGCTGGTTTTAGGACCCACTGTGTTGCTGTGGGTTCCCGTCGGCCGGGCGTTTTCAGGTCGAGGTGACCTCTCTTTCATGTCCGGTGGCTTTCTCATGTTGTTAGCGTGCAATCCGCCATCAACTTTTATTGCTACTCGGAACCACTAAGAGAGTCAGTTTGGGATGTTGCGGTAGGCAGTTACTTGGGCAATCTGCTGGTGCAGACTTGTTCTGAAAAAATACACTAACAGACGCTCTGCTAAAGGGGGTAGCCTTCCAATGACTCTCCCAAATTCACGGATGTGCTCTTTGATGGGGTGGCCCCTCTGCTTTAGGTCACTGAGCTCATCTTCTGCATACAGGTCCTCCTCCATCTCCTCAAATCTGGCCTCTAGCAGTCGTAGGAAATTATCTACACCTTCCAGTTGGAGGGTTCTCCTCTTGTGGAGGGCTGCTAGCCATTCCCTTGCTTCTCCCTCTAGTCCCTCTGTGATAATATTCACTATGGCTCTAGGGGATGAGTAGAGTAGAGATGTCCATAGCTTTCCAGGTGGATCTCAGCTGAGTCAAGGCTAACTGGTCTGAGTTCCCATCAAACTTTCCTCTGAATCGGGATGGTTCAATCAGCAGTGCCCTTCCCTCCTCCTGTCGGCTTCTGTATGCTTGCGTTTGATATGTCTGAAGTTACTCCTCAGTTCTAGTTCAGAGGGAGGGAGAAGATTGTCTGCCCTGGGCAGCCTGCCTGCTATGTGGGAGAGCCACTGGCTTCATCTTCATCTTCCTTCTAATGGGTGGAGAAGGGGGGCTGCATTCCCGTGTGCTTCTTGTCACCTCAAGAAGATACACTGCTCCTCCCCTCTCTTTTGGCATGCCTTTCTTCACGGAGGGTGACCCAGTCAAATTCCTCCCTCCGTTGCTCTATGGAACTTCCCAGGGCCTCCATTTGGGGTTTTGGGGGCCTGGCTTGATTCCAGTCCAACATCTCCTCCACTCTTCCCAGCTCGCTTAGGGCCTTTTCCTTTTTCTGGGCATAGAGGTGGGGTGGGGGCTCAGCTTTAGCTGCTTTTAGGGGTTGAATACTTATCTCATCTTGCTTCGTCCATCTCGGCTTTGATGTCTGATGTCAGGCTGCACTCCAGCTGCAGTCGGGCTCTCTCTGGATAGCTGGCCTTTTGCCATGATCTTCTGAGTTCCCCCTTGGCACCCCCGATATTTAAGAGCAAGAAATGGCTTTCTGTAAAGTTTCTTAGCGATGCCTGATTCATAATAAGTGAACCAATATTGTAATACAAAAACCAGTGTTTTATTAACAGCTTCATTAGGCATTCTTCATTAGGCAATTCTTATTCACAGCCATTTCTTTGCTTTCTTTATCTGCTTCTGAACTTTGCCCCTGTTCCTTTCTTCCCTTCAGTCTGTGTAATAAATCACATTACCCAATAAATACACCCATCTCAACCCAGCTGTTGTAATCTGAGACCTGGTATGTGTGGAATGTGAACACGGAGAGTTGACAACAGCACCCAAACCACATCCCCAGCAGTCCACGGAAAAACCTCTCCATGGAACGATTCCTGTTGCCCAAAAGATTGGAGGAGGCTGGTCTGGTAAATTGCTGAGACTCCCATAGCTTTTTCCTCTCAGAATTCTGGGGATCTTACACTCCATATTCATGTGGAACTGCTGCACCCCCCCACCCCCTCCAGGGCAACCACCTATGTAGCTTCCCCTATATCGCAGCAGACATCCCTAGGCCCACCGTGCTTATACCACATGTACACAACCTTGTGCCTCCAGCAGCAGTTACCTCATGGCAGCAGCCACTCCCTAGTCCTGCTCACACTAGGCATCCCTGTACCCTCCTACATTCTTGCAAACCCAGAAACAGCCAGCCCTGGCCACACCATACCACACACACCACTCCCCAAAGGCTGCCAGTGTACCACCTTCAGCTGGCAGCAGCCACTTGTGGCCCTCATTTGCTTGCACTGTACCAACCACTTGCCCTTGTGCACCCTTCCAACTCGGCAGCAGCTGGCCTCACCATGCTCAGCCTGCATCTCAACTACCGTTAATCTCCTCCCCCTCCCCTAGGATTGATAAAAATAAATGTTTTTTTAAAAAGAAATAAAAAATATTGGATTTTTTAAAATTTAAATTGGATTTTTTTTTAAATCAAATTTATTTTAATAAAATGCTTTTGGAGTAAAATCTATCTAAAAATAGTTTTTTTTTAATTTAAGATACATTAATAATTTAGTTTATTCAGCATGAAATGGAGCTTAGTTATATATTCTGCAATATTTACATTTTTGGTAAAGTCATTCAATGAATCCAAGCTCTGCAAGCTGAGATAACATGCACTGCATTGATGCACTCACACAATTTCACAGTAACTATGAGATAAATCATAAAACAAAGTTCAGAAATATTCCTTTATTCCATTGTTTTGCAAATCTATATACACTACAAACTGTATAATTGTTTGAAGAGAAATGCATCTGTACCACCAGGCTCTAAGAGTGAGGAGGAAGGACAAGCAGTAAAAAAAAGTGAAACCTTCTAAGCAGCTTATAAATATAATATTAAAGAGTCATTTCAGATCCATCATAGCACCGCCTGTTAGCGGGCATCCACTCACCTGCTGTTTGCCACATCTCTCACCTTGTGTCACTGCTGCATCAGCAGCTGTCCCGTTAAAGTGTTGGTGAGTCAACAGTGGTTCAGAGGAGGAGTCCCTGCGGGGCATAAATGACAGTTGCTCTTTAAAAATTATGATTTAAATCTAGTTGATTTAAATTAAGACTTTTTACTAAATCAAATCCAACCTGCCCTTCCCCCCCTTGGTAGCAGCCATTTTTCTGGGTGTGTACTGCCTGACACTTCATTGTGACTTTCTACTGTATATACATGTGTGTAGCCGTTTTCGTATCTTTTTCGCTGACAGGGTTGCAGGAAGCCATTGCAGCCAGAAACAGAGCTCGGCAGCCCGTTTTTGTTGACAGAGCACTCGGGCCACCAAAGGTGTCCCAAATATGAGTGACGTCAAGTTGGCCATGCCTACCCCAGCCCCTTGAGGTCAAACAACCCTGATGCAGCCCTCAATGAAATCGAGTTTGACACGCCTGGTAGATATAATATGTAATAAAGTAGGATAAAAATCATATATATATATTATTTTTATCCCACCTTTATTACTTTGTATGTAACTCAAGCTGGCAAACATAGCTAATATTTCTTCTTCCTCCATTTTCCCCCCACAACAATAATCCTTTACTTGTTGAAGAGTAGCAGAAAGTCCAAGGAAGTCATCAGGTAACATCCTGAAATTTATGCTTAATGACAGCCATCAGGAGTGGAAGGATTGCTAGTGCTAAGAGATGCAGTTGATGCAATCACTGACTTGATGTTTTATGACTCACTTAACAAGGGAAATTCCAGTCCCAATGACTGTTGTTAAGGCCTTGTAATTAGTTCTAGTAATTACAGTATCTTAACAACAGCCGTTGGGATGGAATTTCTTTGCTTTGTCCAGTATAAAAGAACTTCCATGGATGGAAACAAATGATTATGGAAATATAAGCAGTTCGCAAGAAGTATTTTTGAATAGTTTCTTTACTTCCCATAAGAATTATTATTTTACTTTTTTATTTTTATTTAGATACAGAAGCTATATCGTAAGTATTTGAGAGCTGAGAGTTTTAGGAAGGCCCTGGTTTATCAGAAAAAATACCTTCTTCTGCTTTTGGGTGGATTTCAAGAATGTGAACAAGCAACATTGTCCCTGATAGCACGCATGGGCATTTATCCTTCTCCTCCTGATATGAATGTTTCTGAAACACGAAGCCATTTTTTTACCAAGTTCAGATCTGCAGTTCGTGTGGTCATTGCGATATTAAGGTAACTAATCTTTAGTACTTTTTTCCCCAAAGGGTTTACATTAATTATTTCCTGATACTAGTTGGTAAATAAAAATTCTT
Source organism: Thamnophis sirtalis (assembly GCF_051295495.1). Lineage (NCBI taxonomy): Eukaryota > Metazoa > Chordata > Lepidosauria > Squamata > Natricidae > Thamnophis > Thamnophis sirtalis. Next base: position 114,617,754 of record NW_028261385.1, on the reverse strand, counting down.
GCAAATCCAATGGAACTAATGGGATTTAAATGGTTGGTTAACTATTAAAGCTTTAATCCATTGGTTCTTTCTTTATTTAAACAAGGCAAATATAAGAAAGCAAAATATTGTGGTTGGACAGCACGTAAACTTGATAATTAATAGTTAATATAGAAATATAGTGTGTTGTTTCAAGTTGTTCATTAATGTTTGTCTTTTTCTATCTCCACAGATTAAAGTTTCTAGTGAGAAAATGGCATAAAGTAAATAAGAAAGAAATGCCACTGG